>NC_048895.1:13759216-13799522 GCF_011077185.1 Oxyura jamaicensis
GGTAAAACCACCACAAACCCCCAGAACCAACAACATGAAAGTGATTTTAAAAAACTCTTCCCTGTGACTTGAGAGTAAAGAACTACACTCTACATCTATTTGGAATTAATCCATGAATCCATGGATTTTGATTTTTTTTCAAGTATAAATAGCACCTACAGTAAAAAGAAATACTGTAACATTTCTTTTTACTGTAGCATACACAATCCCTTCTGCCTGTGGTTAGCTCTGTCACTCTGAAGTTAAATAAAAACTGTTTCTACCATTGGGTAATATTCACACCAATACTAATCACATATTTTTCCCCAATTACCTTTTTTTAATACAAAACAAAGCATTCCAGTGAACGTATAATTTGGTTATACAGCTTACTTCTATAGATGAAGTTTTCATAGCTCTTTAACGCATTTCAATAGTGCCCTGTAGAAAGAAGTTTTTTTAAGAAGCCTTTTTTTTTTTTCCCCCTCAAGTGTAAAAAGTCCCTGCAAATCACCACACCTCCCAGTCTCCTATTATAAGCCATGATTACTTTGGTATCTTCCACATATAGCAAATGCACATACCTGCAGCCCCTTTACCATTTCCAATAGCCACTAAGGCACGTACTGATTTTTTTCTGCCTTCCTTTGCCTTCATACAAAACACATTTTTCACCTGAAGAAAGAAACACAAAGCATCGTGTTATGACAAAATGCAATTGTATTTTTCTATTTTTTTTTTTTAAAGATAGAGTTTACTAAAAAGGAATTAGATGTTTGTTGTGAAATGTTTCAATATATACTGCCTTTGCCAGTGAGTACCATCTGCAGTGGGACACTGGCTTCAAGACATTCAATAAAGGCTGCTAAAAATCTATACTCAGACACGAGAAGTTATTTCAGTACAGTTTCACTTAAATATTCCCCATGCTGTCTTCAGTTGTACAACAGATAATGCTCCAATGCCACTAGCTTCACGTGTGATTTCAATCATGATGAAAAAGCAAGAAAAAAACAAGTGACATTACTATCATCCTCCTTCCCGTTTTGGCATATTTTAGAAGCACTCATGAATTGCTTAAGGCATATCGTTGCTTTACATGGGTTAAGGCCTAGGACTTAAATCTGCTTGCAGACTGCAGAAGACATTTATTTGTAGCTCTGCTCATTACTGAGATGACAGCTGCTAAAGAGACGACTTCATTTAAGAGAGGGGAAGAAAATGGTATCTCATTCCTTTAACTATGTTAACAGAAATGTTAACAGAAATCCTACAGTAATTTCAAGCAGAGACGCAAGAAGCTATTTAGTTTGGAGCAGGGGGACAGCAATAAATGGGGAACCAGGTGGCCTTATGGTTTGTATTCTGGAAATGGAAGTTTGCTTCTAGCTCTGATACAGGCTCTCCTGTGTGATAATGTGCAAGTCACAGCTTTATAGCCTCCCACATTAAAAATGGTCTGATATATCATCTGAAATACTTTGTCCATTTAGTGCCTGTTCTGGTTTCCTCGGTCTTGGTATTTACGTATGTATTTTCATTGTTTGCTTTATTTGTATGCATATATAACCATACGTTTGTTTATATATATATATATGTTTATATAAAATATATTTGGGTCTACTTTCTGAAGCCCTGATGATTTCCATACATTATACTAATGGTTAATTTAAATGTGCATTGTTAGCGTAGGAATAAAGCAGCACTTGCCCCTTTTCCTCATATGTAATTTTTCAGTAAACTCCTCTGGTTGTAGCGTTATACATTTGAAAGAAAATTATTACAAGATAAATGGCCATGGCTTAAACATTCTTACTGAAGTTCACAATAAGAGGAATCCACTAACAACAATGGGTACAGATTAGGAATGAGTACTTCTGAAAAAATCCACTCCTGCTTCTATTAAAATAAAGATGCTGTTATATTCAGGGTGCATGTATATTTTAGAGAGTGCTTCAAAGAATTACCAGCTTTATTAGCTGCTTACTCCAAGCTACTGTTCTTTCTGCAATCTTACTACTTACAAAGACAAGTTAAATTACAAGCCTTCTATGATGAAAGTACCTGTGGAAATAGGTTATTTACAGAAAATGCAAAATAATTATGAAAAAAATGAATGTGGAAGCAGGGTCATCCTCTCTTCAGGAGCACAGAAAGCACACTGCTTTTGCTCTTCATACTTTTGTCATCCCTTGCCAATCTAAATACCGACTTTACAAATAAGACGTTGACATACATATTGTTAAAGAAAACATGGTGTTGGTTATCTACTCAAAATTATTCTTCTCCCTATCCAGAAGGTGGCAGGAAAAACCCATGCAATAAGCTTCTCCAATCGCCTTCCTAAAACTGCACTTGTCAGCTGTTTCTGAGCAGCTTTGAAGCAAAATGCATTCAGTCACCCATCACAATCAGTGCTATTGCATCTCTCTTGAAATGCTGTAAAGGCTTTCCAAGCTTGATAATGTGCCCAGGCAGCCATGGCTGCTGGAACAACTGTGTCCTTAGATTATCCCTGCCGCACCCTCGTGCCTCCTTCCATCAAAGCGAGCGATGCTCTCTCTGCTGGAGTGTGTTCAGAAGTGCTCCCCTTCCGTTCTGCAGTTAAAGCAATGCAGCTGAAAGCGTATCATTAAGCAGCACTGGAATTAATTAATACACAATGAACAGCTTGCCTCTTTTAAAACAGCATGACCTCCAAAAAGTGACTGAAACTAAGACACAATTACCCTTATTTACTAGATTGCAATTTGAGCCAGATTTAAAGCTAATTTTTTAAATTTGAAAACAGATGCATGCTCAACTTTAATCACAGTGTATCTCAAATTGACTGTCCCTGTTATTGGGCTAATAATGCAGATTCAGCTCGCTTTCTAGAACTGAGAAGAACAGTGGCTCTGAAATACAGAAGGAAAGCACCTTGTATGTCCACTAAGAGGAGGAATGGCAAGCAACAGTTTCAAAGGTGGAGTTAAAAGCATGGAAGGAGGCTACAGCCAAAGAGGCTGCTACAGGTAACTGTGATTTCAAGCATGTGGCAGCTCACTGCACTGTGCTAGAAGCAGGTAAAAACCCCAGGCTTTTCACTCCATGTTTTGTTCTTGAGAAAACAAAGAATGACTGACAGGTCAAACTGACCACCCTCAGAAAGCCCTCCTTTCTACAATGCCACACTCCTCACACTGCTACTCTCTTGCTGCTGTAATACAGAGGAGAGCACCTGCTCAGGTCGATCCCTCACTGCATAAGGTCCTCTGGTCCAATACAAGGTGAGACAAAATAAAATGAGGGCAGGGTACCAAAAGAAAAAACATTTCCATGCAGGTGAACCTAGAGAGGCTCAGGGGCACAGCTAAAAGGCCTGAGAAGCCACTTAGCCAAAAGAATTAAGAAAATGAAGTAACGAAGCTGTGTATCTTATAAACAAAAATCAAGTCTGTGTTAGTTAGATCACGTCCATATCATTCTCTTCTCTGTGAGAAGCTCTAAGGGCAAAGCAGATACCTAACACAGTGACAGAACTTGTCACACTTGTAACTTAGAGCTACAGTACCAAAAAAAAAAAAAAAAAAAAAAGGAAAATGCACAAGCTATCTGGAGGGCAGAACTAGCATCGCTGACAAGTGACGAGGGTGTGAAACGTTTTCCTCAGAAGCGTGCATATGGTGGTGGGCAATGGCAAGGGATGTGCTTCAGAAGGCAAATTAGTCTGTCTTCTGCTAGGATTACTAACGTGTGACCTCCTCAAGGAACAGTCAGTTTGTGAGTTTATCAGTCTGTACTGATGTTTGATGTTAAGTGATGAATCCCCCAGAGCGACAGAGGTGACGCTGCCATAGGCCCAGTCCAACAAGCAGCACAGTGTTAGGGATGCCAGGAGCGGCCACCACCACTCTGGGCACAGCTTCTGAAACCCTGCTTAGCCAGGGATATGGGCTTCCCATATGAGAGATGGGGCTACTGCTTTCCCATTTGCAGGTTCAACCAGTAGTAAAGCAGTACATACCCCAGCAATGCACACACACACCACACTGACACCACTGGCTACACAGAACGCCACAGACAAGGCTCTGCCTTCAAGAGCTACATAAAGGACTCACAAAAAAACTTGAGTATATACAGCCAAGTCCTTTTCCCCCTCTTCAGTTTGGGTGCTGCAATATAAGGACATAAATCTATTAGAGAGAGTCCAAAGTACAGAGATAGTAAAAGGACTGGAGGGTAAGATGTATGAGGAGTGGCTGAGGTCTCTGGGTTTGCTCAGCCCCGAGCAGAGCAGGCTGAGGGGAGGCCTCATGGCGGCCTGCAGCTCCCTCACGAGGGGAGCAGAGGGGCAGGTGCTGAGCTCTGCTCTCTGGGGACAGCGACAGGACCCGAGGGAACGGCATGGAGCTGGGACAGGGGAGGGGCAGGCTGGGGGTTAGGGAAAGGTGCTGCAGCCAGAGGGTAGTTGGGCACTGGGACAGGCTGCCCAGGGACATGGTCTTTGTTCTGAGTCTGCCAGAGATCAAGAAGCACTTGGACAATGCATAGGGCTTGAATTTTGTGTGGTCCTGTGTGGAGCCAGGAGTTGGACTTGATCTCTGTGGGTTCCCTTCACACTCAGGATATTCTATGATTCTGTTCTATGATTCTAATGGCCCCCTCTATCCAGTGCTCACAGGCACTCCATACTTGTGAGTCCCCTCAAGTATCAACTTGCAAATATCAGCCCACCAATTGGTGGGACTGATGAGGTTTGTTTCTTGCCAGTAAACATTCCCACATATCCTTAGCAACTAGTGTGTCTGACAAGGTTTGGTACTCATTACAAACCTCACAGACAAATGATAGGGCAGGCAGTGTCTCTGTGTTCTTATTTACGGCTCCTCCTTCACTATTCCCTTTTTGTATTGGAAAGATCATTGACCATGCACCATTAGAGGATGACACCTCCATCCATGCGCCCTTACAGAAAGCTGGGAATGCACTCCCAGAGGACACAAACATACACACCTACAGAACTCATACACATATATACACGGCAAGCAACCAACACAATCAGCAAAGACAAACAGCAGTGGTAGCTCCACAGATCCTCTCTGGCTGATCAAGATTAGAGGGAAATAAATAAATGTCACAGGTCTCCCCAGCTGCTGGGACCTGAACATACAAACCCCTGGGGCCTGCAGCACCACTCCAGCAGCTGGTACAGACTGCCTTGCTCATAGACACACATCACACTCCAGCAGTTAGCTGAGACTGCCCTGGTCCCTCCAGAAGCCAGCCACCATGTGCTCTCACCCCTAGGGAAGAACAGGGGCACACAAAGACACAGGACCTGATCTGGTAGCCAAACCCTGGGATCTCAATCTTTGAGGAAAGTTCTGCACCAGTTGCTGGTACTTAAGTGCCCTTGCTCTAATCACTCTGAGGCTACCCCAAGACAGCACCAAGGGGAGCTGGTGAGGGCGTACTTTCTTTCGAGTCTGTAATTTCTGTTCCCCTTCCTGCCTCTGAGCAGATTATTTCTTCTGTGATGGTCCTGGATCCTGCTACCTGCTATTGTCTCTCTGCCCTCCTTTGTGGGTAGACAGACAGACATGCCTTTTACCACATAACCACAGTACTCTCTCCATCTGGCCATTAGCAGAACAAATAAAGTACTTCTCTCTCTGAATCAAGACTTTGATTCAGTAGCTACAGACTCTGAGAGACGGGAAGATTAGAGCCGTCCATCCTGCTCACTGGGTATACCTGCTGCAAGCAGACAGAAGTGGAGGAACCACAACACAGAAATAATCTGGACTCCTGTACCCCTCACTCGGTAAAGCAGATGAAAGTTTTTGTACAGATATTTGAACAGTTTTTCACACAAGCTGACTCACCACAGCTCTGGAATAAACCCCAGGCACAGTTCTCATCCAAATTAGCAATGAGCCCAATTTACAGAGAAACTACAGACAAAACCAGGTTTGAGCTGATAGTTTTCCCCTATCAGATGCATAAAACTGTCTTTTCTAACTCACTTGGAAAACATAACTCAAATGCCCTACTGTGATGCTGCGTGTCTAAATGTGGCGTCGTACCAGAGCTCACACATTAGTACGGATCCTTTGGATTAAACACAATAATGCATGCTCACAGCCACGCTACACCTGAAATGGCTTTGCTTCCTTTTCAGAGTATGACTCATAATAATGCTGAATTATAACTCAAAGGCTTTTGAATGTTCCAAATGCCAATGATTTCATCCATCTAGGCTGACAGGTAAGAGACAGATTTAATTGTTTAATCAACAAAACCACTTGAAAGTGCCATCCCAAATGTTACCTTAAAGACAGGCCAAAACTCTGAGAAATCCAGGAACATCAGTAACAAATTCTAGACTTTCCCCTCTGACCTCTCATTCTTTCCTCTAACAGCTTGCTTCAGGTGCTATCTTAGAAATTGTCTGGAAATGCTCATTATCAGTCAAAGGACACTTGGTATCATCCAGGGAGCGGGAAACTTGCCTGCAGCTCTAACAGCAAAATCTAGAGCTCTAATACCCCTAAAGTATATTTCAGCCAACAACTCATTTCAAGTAAATTATTACTCAGAGTATCACGTATACCATATAATTTTTCAGTCAAGGATGTCAAACAACAGATCTTAGACACTGTAATTTCATGCAGCATTTCCTTTCACAAGCCCTTTTTATTAAGCACTTTGCAAAAACAATAGCTAGAAAACAATTTCCAATGACTTATAAAAAGAAACAAAGGCTTTTGACTGTGCCTTAAGGAATGTTCTCTTTGTCAGAAGTGGTAAGGCTATCGAGAATAATTCCGTGCTCCTAAAGCAAACATGTATGAAAGGGTTTCTTGCTACTTCATGGAAAACTGAAACTGCTCTTACATTCTGCTTACGATCCCCTTCTGCATCTAGACAATTCATTTTGTTTTCATTTTGTTTAGTAGGTACAGAACGCATGACTACAGAGGGATACAGTTAAGAAGTTAGAAGTCTTCTATGCCTTCACATTCCCTACAGACACCTCTCTACAGTTCTGTGTACCTTTTTAACAAACCATTCAGAAACACTGAAGACAAGGTCCTTGATATCATTTTGGCCCAACAAACCTTTATTTTTCTGACTTTACCCCTGCTTTCCTCATTCCAAAATAAAGCTACTGTTCCTAAAGCGTGACAATTCTCTGTGGTTTGGTACAGAAAGCCTAGTGGTTTCCAGTGTCCCCATTCCTGTACAGCTCCAAAACAGTCATTCTCCACACAACCAACCTCCCCCAACTGCCTCTATCAATATTTCCAAAGGGTTGGATGCAGAATGACTAAGTTCAGGTACATTTAACTGCAAGAACATGAACCTCCAGCCATTCAGCTGCTGCTAATCTTTTCCAGTTAGGCACACCTATCTGTACTTTGCACCCGGGAAGGGAAGCCACACCAGATGCAAGTTGTGCAGACCCTGCTCAGAAAGGGGAATTTTTCTGACTGTTCTCTTCAGTCAGTGCAACAGTTGAGGTAAATGCTGCATCCAAACAGGTCTTGGGCAATCAGAAACATGCCTGAATGCAGTTGGAGAGAAGAGGGAAGGAACAAGCAAACAACCTAACTCGACAGAAAATGCCAACTTTACAAAATTACAGGTTTTCCATGAATTCTCGCCCCATCAGGGCTCAGTTACAAGCTACCAATATTATGATAAGAACTTTGTGAAGCATACCCAATCTCAAGTCAATTCAACTAAGAATAAAGGTTGTGAAGCATACTACTGGATAAAATACGGAGGGAAAAAAAAGGCAAGATTCAGGCAAGAGCCTAGAATATAGCTTCATTTACTGCACACTATATTGATTATATTTAATTATTGATTATAAGACAAATTGATTGTAAGACAAAACCTATTCCTTGTCAAAGGCTTCTGTAGAGTTCATCACTAACTTGACTCCTAGGAGAATATCATCCACACACTTCTGAGAATATCCATTTAATTACTGACTTAATGCAATTTATTTTGATTGATATGTTAGGAAGAACTAGTTATTTTTATTATGCCAGTGTTAAAAGGATCTCTTCTGTCTCATCTTCTTCCATCGTTTCCACACTCTCTGAAAATATAAAAAACAAAAACCACCACTCCAAAAACACCCCCACCCATGGCAAATAATTAAAAAACTATCAAAACCCACAAACAAATACCCAAAGGAGAGAAATTGATATACAGTTTTACCTATAAGAGACAGAGCACCCTGAACTAAAATAGAATCATAAAATGATCTTGGATTTCAAGGACTAGGATAATACCAACATCATACCAAGCTCTATACATAAATCAAAGCACCAGGGTACTTTTATCTGCAGAAAACAGCTTTTGCTTTAAGGATAGCATCAGCCTATTTGTGTTGTGGCCTTCTGCACCATTTCCTTATCAAAAATGCATGCATTGCCTGACCTGAACTTTTTTTAATCAAGTCTATGCCTTTCAGTAATTAAACATTTAAACACTAATAAGTGTTTCTTTTGTGTAAACAGGACAGTACAATACCCTAACCATCTGGCTGAAAATGGCTGAAAAGGGGAATTACTCTGTGATGGGAAGCTGGGAAGGCTATGCTGACCCAGGTACAATGGGGCCATGCTTTCACAAAATAATTCAAGTAAATTGATCTTTATTACAAACAGGTAACAAAAAAAAAAGTGAAAACAATAACAAGTGATCAGAAGGCAGAGTTCTTGCAGCTGGCAAGTTTAGTGTTGGGTAAAAAAAACAACACCTTCATCTTTTGCAAAGTACAATTTATTACCATATCTCCTCCTTCAGAAGGTTCCCATTTATGAAGGATTCAGAGGGACACTAACCTCATGTTATATGCTTTCAGACCTTGTTGATTACTAGGTTTCATTTTCCAATTTTCATCACACTACAACGCAAACACTGCCATGTAACACAAGCTTTCATGTAGGCAGTTTTTGGATTATTATTTTTTTTTAAATTAGTGTTACCCTTCTGATTTTGGAGAAAGATGACAAATCACTTGACAATGGATGATTCCTGAAATGATGCCTTCGCATTACAGTAAAAATGGCTTATGTAATTTGTCAAATGGAACTGTAAATTTTAATGACCACTGTTATTACATTATGTTAATTAGTAAATATGACCAGTAGTATCAAAGGAAATTGGGCTTTTGCCTTTTTGTTTATAGGACATTCCTTCAAAAATGGAATAAAAGTCCTGAGAACTGCCGAAAATCAAGACAGAAAGAGAACAAATAGGCTTTCAGCTTCTTTCTGTAAAGTACAAAATTTCCAAGCAAATATTTTAACTTCCTGTATTGTCATGAAGACAAAGATAATGGAAAAGACATATAAAAATAGCACCACATATGCCATCTATTTTAAGTAAGAATGCTAACGGGACCTGTTTATTTCAAAATTCATGCTTGTTACCAGAAAATTATAGGACTCAATTTTCTTGGGCTCATTGCTGGATATAGAAATTTTTGCTGCTGCTTTTTTTTTCTGAAAAAAATTATCCTACTTTCTCACATCTGTGGCAACCTCATTGCAACAGTACAGCCCCAGCCTGCCTGTGAAATGCTTTTTTGTTACTCAGATATAAAAAAGCAGTGAAACAGATTTCTATAGCACAGGGAAACATCGCATAGCAACCCATTTTGTTGTTTAATCTAATGTATTTTAAATGTAAATAATTATGCAGACACAAAATGGCCAACTTTAGTAAATACCTAATACAGTATCCAAACTGGCAGGCAGCTGGGACATGTCACAGTAACAAAGGAACAGCCACTTTTCTCCAATGTGCCCTTTCAATTAACTGAAAACACTGAGACCTGCAGGGCTTATTAGGGTTGTACCACTTACCCGTAACAACTGCAGCAGAAGTACAAACTAAATAGAGCCAAAAGCCAATTTTATTCCACTTTAACTTAAGTATTAAAAAATAAGCGCCAAAATCAGTGAGCTAGATGTCAGGTCCTGAGACAGCAAAACTCTTCATCCAGTTTCAAAGCCCCTGACAGCCAGGACACTTGGGGACTGGACAGCCTCGGGAGAGGTGAAACCTATTTTGTTACTACACTCGGGGAGCAAGGATAGAGTTGACACTTTTCCCCTTCCTTAGCAGTATGGGGAAGGAGAATTGTGTTCCAACATGGAAAAGGAGCAAAGATTCATTGCTGTTCTCCCTTCAGTCTCCAAACAACTGGCAGATATGAGCAAGGACCTAGTGGGGCTACACCCATCATTTTGCGAGGTCAGACGTTCCTTACTGAGGAATTTTGCATATTAAAATAAGAACCCATTAAATGGGCATGGTGCAATTCAGGACCTCTCACTGATGCTTGCTTAAATATTCATTTTTCTTGCATTTAAGATTTTCAATGTAATCTCAAATATATTATTAAATGGGAACTTGATATGTAAATGGAGCAGATGATCCATCAGATGATCAAAATAGCAGGTAGTTGTCTGAACCATTTGATTTTCCATCTGGCTTTCAGTAGTACCATCTTTTAAAAGCAGTTTTGGGGAATACCAACATATACGCACCAGCATATACTGTAAGGTATAGAGGCATGCAACATTTTTATTGTGATAAACCACCTGTGACATTAAGTGCAAGTTTGCTACTCATTCGGTTTTGTCATCTCTTTTCTAGGCACCAATGACAAATTCCGTAAGAATATATCAGAGATACTTGAGAAAAAAGAATCTTGATTTCAAACTTGCAGGTAGGTAAGCACAACAAAAACAGGACAGACTTAAAAATGAATTGTGTGTTCTCTTAACATTTAAACTAAGTAGGCTCAGTAATGGAAGAAATATTGCTTATTAAATTAACTTTCAAATGCCTGTAATTTCATCTTGTTCTTATGCATACCAGTACCACTTATTCTGTTGGTGACTTTAACAAGTCAAAGCTAATCTGAAATAGCAAGTTAGTTCTTAAAATAGAGATCAGTATGTGACAGTACATGGTAGCGTGCAGAGAAAGTACGGTTCCTTCCACAAAGGGCATCACTAGTCAACTTCAGTAGTGGAATACAAGATGACGTGCTGTAAGTGGAACTAAACAGAAGGTCACAGATACAGTGGAATAAACGCCATGCCTGGACACATGTACAACACAATACCAGCAATATTGCACAGAACTGTTTAAGAAGAGAAGCTGTAATAATGACAAGAGTAAAGTGATGAACGATCATCTCTCCGCACCTAAAATCATGTAACAACTTATTATATGGTCACTCTATTTTACAGTGATGAAAGTGTGTCCACATTCACAGTGAACAGAGACTCGCTATGCATCTATCAGAGG
Source organism: Oxyura jamaicensis (assembly GCF_011077185.1). NCBI lineage: Eukaryota > Metazoa > Chordata > Aves > Anseriformes > Anatidae > Oxyura > Oxyura jamaicensis. The sequence goes on from NC_048895.1 coordinate 13,770,521, forward strand.
ATGTGTATAGATCCAGGTTAATACTTTGGCTCTCAGATAATGGTTAGAAATTAAAGGAATCTCTTTTCAATACAGCTGCTAGGCATGAATACTTTCTCCAATAATAAAGTAGATAAATACTAACTGCAAATAAGATTCTGATAACCCTGAAAGGGACACAAATCTAATAACCAATTTCATCTGTAGGTATGTAAGCAATATGAGAATGCTCTAAAGTGACAAGTTTATGCGATTACATTAAACAAAGCCACTGGGTTGATCTATATGAGTATTCACGTAACAGGGTTTAATTCAATATATCAAAAGCACAGTCCAAATTTTGACAAAGAGTGCTTTGGTACTCATCCTGCTTCATGGTGCTGCTCTTGCCACCTTGCTTAATGGCTCCCAGCCCCTTCCCCTTCACCAAAAATATCAATACTTAGCAAGAAAGTCTTGGCTGAATCTTATCAATCTGATGTCCACCAGCTGAAGTGGTAAGTTTGCCATACCTTGCTGGATTTTGCTTACTAATACATTGGTCATTTTGGCAAAATATCAAGTCCTTTTAACACATTATATATTTAAAGAAAACAAAACAAAACCCAACAACAAGAAAAACAGATTTTGAGATTCAGCTGCATAAAACACTGACAGAAATAGAAATCACTTGGCCACAGCTACAACAGGTCTCATTAAAATTAGGACATAAGCAGGAGAGAAGGGAATGTGCAAGGACAGAGGGAAAATAGTGTTCTCACTTCCAGAGCTACCACCTTTTCTGGATGCTGCACATCATTTGATTCTGGACTGGTAGCAAATTAATCATGAGAAATCAGCTTATTTCTGAAGTCATGATTCCCCCTTCTAGCTTCTGCTAGTTCTATGGTTTCCACAGCAACTAATGCATTCAAAGTGAGAAAGAAACTAATAAGATAAATGATAGGCATAAAATATCTTGTGACAGCTTGAGCATGCACAGTACTAATTGTTACTGGTCTGCTTTGGAATGTGTTGCATCCCCCAGTAATGGCTTTACCATTGAGGAGTAACAAAGGTCCACATAACTGCATTACCAACACTTTACATTTCACCACTAAAAGCTATTATTAATGGGTTATATTTTATTCTAAGCAAAAGCCACCTTTGTGATTTTTAATAAGCATTTTCTCTGACCACAATCTGAGTGGTGTTTCTGTTGAGATCATTATTAAAGAATTTGTTTCTTCAGAGGAGTTTTTTTTTTTTTTTGGCAGTGTTAAGGACCTTAACCTTTAGCCTGAAGTTTTGTAGTTAGGTATTTTTAAGTGAGGTGATGCAATAGGATCCATCTAGAAATGAGGATGGAAGCAAGATTTGCATTAATCCAGTCAAAACCATAATCCCTAAACCATCACTAAGCACAATAATGCAGCAGATATAAAACTATGAATGGGAAATTTTGTTGGTATATTTTTCCCAGAAGATAGAAACATCATAGGTCAAGACATCTAGGACAGATGAGTATTGTATTAACCAAGACACACAAAATAGGATCTTCATCCCACTTGCTCTCAATCTTGTCTTCCCAGTCCTCCCAGCTTTGTTTTGTTTATTTATCTTGAAAAGCAGAACCACACAATTTGCTACATATAATTGAGAAGTAATGCTAACGCTTTACTAGGTTCCCAATTATGGTTGCATGTGACCTGTTAAAGCTTTATCTGCAGGCATTTGCCACTTCAGAGTCACTCAAAACAGTCTTTGTATTAGCTCAACAGAGAAGTCCCCAGTGCAAAGAGTAGTAGATTACATCATGCAGTTGAAACAAAAGACTAGACTAACTCCTATTGCTATAAGATTGACTTAGCAAAGACAATTAAATAAGTGCAAGCCCCATATAAAATAGCTGTAACTATTTAAAGTACTTGAATTTCGTAATGCTTACCTCAATGACTCTTGTTTCAAAATCTTCATAAGTTTCTGTTGGGAGAAAAATAGCGTCTTACATTTCCTTGTATTAATTTCTTATCAGCAAAGCTCCCTGCAGATTGTATAATTTAAAAAGGACACGATTTTTATGTAGCTGTTTATTTATCTCAGCAGTGAGCAGAAAAGGTAAGAATAATTTGAACACATATGTAAAGTGAACATTATTAGTTGCTTCCTTTTAAAAAGAGCTCTAATGTATTTTGTAGCTGGACTCCATTCATTTTCTCTTTTAGAATAAACTCAGAGAGAAGATTAAGTATAACTAGTTTATAAAGCGTGCTTTTTTCATTTGAGTAAAAATCAATACCAGTAAAGAGATCTAGCTTAAATAATATCCAGTTCAAATGATAACTTCCAGAAGGTGTAATACCACTCCTGTTATAACTACAGTACAGCTCCTATTATAATTAAGGGGTGAAGAACTGTTAAACACATTCACTGTGCTTTGTTAGGGACCTCAGGCTCCAACTGCAATCAATATTTTATCTTTTTAAGTATGGTGGCTGCAGGGGAAGTAAGATGGAAATAGTCTCCAAAGACTGTCCAACCTAAATAACCAATGTGGCACACAAGAAGAAAAATAATCCCTCTTTACATGGTAAAGCAAGACCTACTAACTCAACTGCTTTGTTTGAACATCCCACAGAAAGCAGTAACAAAGATGATGGAAGAGCAGAGATGAACTCAGCATCTGTCCAGTACTTTGACCACAAGCTAAGCTATACAACCTCTCCAAATTAAACCTGAAACTCTTTTGAACATCACTGCCAGCCAACACTTACACTGAAGAATTTTTATTAAATTATATCTGATATTGTTCCTAATTCTCTCCAGCTGTAGAAATGCTATTAAAAAATAACTGTCCACAGCATGTTATATAAGAAAATAATAATAGTTTGGGCTTTTGCTGGCTGGCACTACAAATTGCCTTCTTCCCAAAATACTGCTCTAAAAGTGTTTTTTAAAAAAAGACAACACACAAACACCCTCGTTTCAGTACAATGAGCAAAGGCTGCACATGGTTAAAAGCTAAGAAGTTGTATCACCAAATAGGTGAATAGGTGACTTCCATCGTGGTAATACTATTACCCAGTATTATTCAGAATATTCTGAACTTGTGTTAGACAGTCATACTTGTAATTTCTTTGAATCCTTTTTTTCTTGATATATATTTCTGTGAAATTCCAGAGGAGAAAAACAAAACAAAACACAATCACTTCAAATAATCAACAACCACGCAGGCAGACTTTTTTTCCCCCCTCACCTCTTTCAATTTCAAACGCTACCTGAAAAAGTCTTTGCAATCAAAGACAATTACAGCCTCATTCATTTTGTCCAGTTATAGTTAGGGTGTTTTGTATTGTTTCCCTGTCATCTCTGCCTTCAAGTCTTTTCATCACAGTGGTAATGATAAGGGCTGTGTTCAGGTGTACGTTACATATTCGGCTGTACTTGGTGAACACATCCTTTTCACTGCACCCAAATTTCAAGTTTCTGCTGTCATTAGAAGGGACTTCAAAGGAATGACATTTTCAAAATGTCTTAGGAAATTGTAGGGTAGGAAAGAGCAAGAACAGCACAGAGCTCTGGGCGTGACAAACCATCTGTACATACTGCCACCAAAGATGATGGCAAATAAAGGGAGAGGGCACAAAGCTACGCCAACAGAAGCCCCCTCAGATCTCATCCAAAGGTCCTCACCCTGACACACGCACTGTGAGAAAAGCTTGGTTTTAGAAAAAAATAGAAGACAATGGACTAAAATGCAATGTCTCAATATAAGCAGCAGAATAAGCAGGAGACCCTCCCAACCTCCTGCTTTTCCAATTTATCTTATTAACTAGAGCTTTCAGCATTTACAGCTTTAGAAGCCAGTGCTAACTAAAACACTTAATGGTTGTTGTATTTGGTGTAGTCAGAGCAAGAGTCTGGAGAAAGGCTTGGGAGTTTAAAGCAGCATGATGGTGAAGAGAATCAGAGAAGAAGAGAATCGATGCTTCACCAGATGTTCCTTTATCATTTACACAATCTCCATGACCATTAAACATGATCATCTCAGCACAATTTAGAGAACTGTTGGTCTACAAGAAGATCAGATAAGAGCATACAAACGCCAACCAACAAGCCTCCTGTTCCCTCTCTGAAGCCTCTTCAGCTGCAAAGCAACACTGTCAACTTGGCAGAAAAAATATTTTATTTCTAACTGGAAAAAAAAAGTTCTTTCTCTACTCATAACTAACACAATAAGTCATGGTGAAGTGGGAGAAGATCCTCCTGCAAGAACAAAGCACAAAGAATCAGTCTGTCCCTGAATATATGCAAATACATTTCCCCTAAAACACAGCAGTTGGTTTCAATCAAATCTGTCATATGTCAAAGGCTCACGACAGTGAGATTCTACAGATTTCTCCTGTACTTGTTCTTGTTAGAAAATATGGATGCTGCTGAAGGGAAGCTGCATTACATGCTCAAACTCTTTGTTACCAGAGGATCTTAGCAGCAGAATGCTAGTAAGGGCTGAACTGCAGGATCTCAAATCGAGGGAATCCAGCCATGGACAGTCTCAGGACAAACAGATTCATTGGGTTTGACAGTTTCAGGTCTATTCTTTCTACCACTTTGACAGTGCTTTGCACATAGCCAATGTCCCCATTCCCCTGAAAATCATTTAATTCCTCTCAATAAAGATGCTGATGGAATTGTGGGAAACTGAAAATCCCCAGTTTTTAAATAGTTTAAAAGGAAGTTGGCGTATACTAAAGCACATTTAGAATACAAACTGATGGTTTCATTTTCCTATTTTTATTGTAGTGCCCTTTCCTCTTCTTGGCAGAACTTGACCTGACTACTGCAGCACCCACAGAACCAAGTTTAATGCAAGTAACCAGCCTCAGTAATATCAGCCACACTGAAAGCAAGGAAAACACTGGGGAGTAGAATTCATACATACCTAAATGGCGTTTGCAACAGCTGCCACTTCTTTTTAACAGAATGAACTACTTGAAAATACATTTGAATTTAAAAGCTACATAGCCTTGCATTTAAAGCACAGAACTAGAACCGTGAAATCTTGACTTTCTCTCTATTCCACCAATGATTTATGGGGAATTCATCAACTTCTCAGATCTTTATTTTTCATTTGTAAGACTCGGGTGACAGGCTGCCTCATCCATTGTCATGTCACCACCTTCCATGGAACATTTGCTTTCAAGGTAATAAAACGAAATGCCAGTAAGCAAACACAGGAAGTCTTATTTATATACTGAAGCATTATGCTGATAGTAAAATTGGATCAGTTATTCTTAAAATCAAGGATAAACAAGAAAACCCTGAAGAGATTGGAAAGCGAGATCTCTATAAATTCACACGGTATGATGTTTTCCTGACTTAGACACCATGGCAACGTAAGCCACAAAATTAGCTACACCAGCCACAGGAATTGAAAACCTGGGAAGGGAGTGGAGAAGTAGAAAACAGCAATGGGATGAATTTACAAGAGGAAAAGCTACAAAATGCCAGCATGACTTCAGTCTTCATGGACAATGGTATTAGATCATCCTGGGAAGACCATGCTCTTGCTGCCTTATGGCTTGGTGCAAAGCACATCTCAGTTTTGAATTAAGGTCTAATAGATGTCACCAGAAAACACTAACAGACAAAAAAATCATAAACAAAGCACCAGGCAGAGTGAGCAGCAGTGACTGCAAAAAGGTCAGATAAAAATATAATTGCAAACCATAGATGTAATTTCCTGTTTATGGGGAAATTCCCATTTATGGGACATACGTTCCAAGATCACAGCTTTCACCAGGAGAACATACTCCTGGACGGAGAGAACCCTGAAAACACAAACCAATCTTAACTTTTAGAATGACCAGAGTCTGCAACAAGCTTGCAACAAGTGCTAGAAAACATCAACTGTCATATTTACCTCATCTGACTATGAAAGTCTGAAGAAAAATGTCAATAAATATACAAACATCATGAAGTGCTTCACAAGAGAAACTCAGCTGAGTAGCAGCTTATTTCTGTATGTAATTAGTTGAAGGGGGTTAGGTTTTTAATTATTAAAGCTAACAAATTTTTTTTGAGTGGTCTAATGAACAGCACTGCAAAAAAAAAGTTCACCTGTCCACTTTACATATATGACCTCTAGTTTCACTATGATATTTAACTAAGCAACACATCAGGAAAGAGCTTCTATTAGCTACATTCAAGCCACAACATCTTAAACCATATTTCACTATTTGAGTAGGAAAAAAGAAGGTTGATTTACCTCACAGGATCCTTTAAGAAACTATACAAAAGCACGGCTGCATTTTGTACTTAAGAAAATTGATGCTGAACACAAAACATATTTCCATTCTTTAAGACTCATGTATCAGTCTATAACATATGCAGTACTCTGTAACACAGTATATAACTTCAGATAGTCCATAACATAAAATAACATAAAATAATAATCTAACAGCTAAACAGTGATTTAACACATTTCACTTGTGTAAATACTTGTTCTTTGATTGAGCTGCCTTAATTCATGCCTTGGCATATGTGCAGACAAAAAGGCACAGAAGTGAAGTTATAAAATGGATTTTCAATCACAGGAAAATTCTGGTTCTCGCTTTTTCCCAGCCCTTTATCACAAAGGCTAAGTAAGAACTAAGAAAGATTCAGTCTTTTCTTACCTCCGTTAGGACCTGGGTCAGGAGGATCCAGAATGACACCTCCCCAACACTTTCCACTCCATCCTCCCTCTCTCTTAACTTTTATTTTTCTTCTCTTCTCCCATGTATCCCTCTGCTGAAGAATTTCAGACTGAATTCTCTCTCGTTCTTCTTTTTTTCGTTGGGAAACTGTCTGTACCATCCCACTTTGTATTATAGGAGCATTAAGACCAGGCCAGAGGAAACCAGAACGTCCTTGAAAATAACAGGAAAAAAAAAAAGTTTTATGCCAAACTAGTACTGAAATAACAAACACTGTAAAAATGCAATAAAATGGAATGTTCTTGCTTATTTGAAGTGTTTTCTGTGACACAGAATTTATATTTAAAAATAAAAAATAGCATTAAATAACCACATCAGGATTTTTTTTTAAGAAAACAAAAATATATCAAGCTGTTCTGATGCCACAGAAGTTAACAGCAATTTATTGATTTGTTAAATCAAAAAACGTTACACATGAATAGGTCAAGACATTTCTTCAGCCCTTCATTTGTGAATCTACCTTCTCCGATCTCCTGGCCTCTATTGAGATTCTTTTTTAGCTTCTTCTTCCTTCTCTTCCCTCTTCCTTTCTTTACTCCCACACCAGTCTCTGCCAAAGCTCCTTTCCAGAGCTCATCAGCTGTCACTGAAATGAGAAAGCTTTCATAAGTAATATACAAGTACATCTTATATTGGAAATTGAAGCTGAACAACAAAAAAAACTACCTTGAAATGTTAACCCTACTTTGATTTTTGCTGAGATTTAAACTGTGGGATTACTGCCTTGCTAAGAAATGAATTTCCTACTACATGCACATATATCTGCTGCAGAGACATGCCTCTACCCCTGATGACTGCAGTCAGATATGCTCAGAGCTAGGTGAATTGGTTTTAAAAGGATTTTCAGAATCAATTTAAGAGCAAACATTTTTAACCACTAAGGTATTAATTCCCAGGTCAATAAAAAGACAACCATTCATTACTAACTCAGATCAGCAATACCTACAAGCACTTAACCAAAGACAAATATTGATGAGAGTCAACCTCAGTCACTTTTAAAAATACCTAAACCTGCTTTAAAAAGCCACAAAAGACAAGAAATTAAACAGCAGCATAGATCTGCTGATGGTCTCATGAAACACAAGGTCCTGATCGCTGATGTAAGAGCTGGGCGGACGAAGGAATGCAAGGCACTCTGTACATCCTCATCGCAGAACTCTTCAGCTTTGGTTGGCCTCCTCCTTCTGTGACTGTGCGAGACACCCACTGCCTTTAGATGCTTGGGCCAGCCAACCTCGGCCATTCTCTGATGTTTCACCCAACGTACAAAAGCGTGGCTACGGAATCGTGTGTTTGATAATTAACCGGGGAAGCTCTGCCATATTGACACCAAGGTGAGGGACAAAAACAAAACACTACAAGTCCAAGAAGCTACCAAATACCGTGCTCTCCATGTGGGAAAGAACAGAGTGGCTTAAAAAGTCATGACATACCCCAGCCACATATCGTAGGAGTAGCACAAGAGGCTTCACAGGCAAAGGAAGCACTGCAGACTTCATGCCAGGCTAGAGAAGTGAAAACGCTCCGAGACTGCACCTAACAGCACCATTCATCACACATGCTGTGAGGCAAAAACTGTATTTGCTCTTGGGTAGGCTCTAGTCCCTGTAAAAAAAAAAATCTCTCAAAAATTACACTCTTTTCTAGAAATTCCAGTGAACCCCAATGCCCATGTTCATGGTAAAAAAAAAAAAGTGACATTTAGTCTGACTGCTGAGCAGGACCAAAACACCACCTAAAGAAACCTTCGGCTGCACAGCACTCAGCAAGCATCACTTTTACTAAAAGGCAAGCTGTGATAGATACTAGACTCTCCACAAGTAGCGAATGCTACCCTAAAATACACTGAGTTACAATTCAATATAGAAAAAGGCTGGTGACAAGGACGTGATGAATGACGAGGCTCTTCAAGTTCTTAAAGCAGACTGTAAGACTGTGGCATGAGCTGGAAGGTTGATGATGGATCAACCTTAAGCTTAGTTTATTCAGAAAACATTGCGTAACTAGAAATATGGATATATTTTTTAAATAATAATCCTGCTAGCCTGGAAACATGGAATTAAAATAAAAGTTTTCACGTGTTTCTCTGCTGGGTTATTTTTTAACTGGAGCAGTTCCCCAGTCTTCACTCTGTGTGGCTTCACAAAGGGTCACAACAGCTTCCAAGGAGGCTGCAGGGGGGCAGGAACCAGCAGGTGGGAGACAAGAACAGGGAGCTCCTAAGCTGGTAGGGCACTCAAGAAAGAAAACCAAACAAACAGCTTTTGAACTGAACTCTAAGTAACACTGCTTAATCCCCATACAGAGAAAGTAGCAGAAGTCACAGGGTGAGGAGACTGCACTGTACCAAAGGAGAGCAGTCTGTGCCAATGGATCCAGCACAATGAGGTCAAACAGAGCCTAGGTTTGGCCTCAAGCACTGCACGTAATCTGATAACATCAGAACGAGAGGAAAACGTCACACTTGGTACCCAAGTGCAGTTCATTGAATCGACCTATAACAGCATCATCATGTGTTTGGAAAGCAGCTGTATTTAATGAAACGCATCAGAAGCCTGCAGGCTCCAGAGCTGAGAGCTCTTTATAAGATGGCAGATATCAGAATGACTTTAAGACAAAGTGATGAGAATGGAATATGGAAGGGATAAGCAGTGTCCCCACCACTGTAATCTTACGGACTTCCGCCTATGACCGTCAACACAGCAACAAAGAAAGCCATAATGTGACCTGGCAGCAAAGCACCACGATGACTGGAGAGCACATACGTAGATAAGGCAAGAAGTAGCTCTTGCAGTGGAGAAAATAACCCCTGACAGAAGTGAGGATCTCTGTAGTGCTTCTTACATTTGCAGGGAAACTCTGAGATGAAGACAGCACAGCAGGTATGCTGTCTCCAAATGATCTGAGGTCTTACCTTTGTTTCTGCAGCAGCTCGGTAAAATGGGAGGCTGCAGGTGCCCCCTGCTCCTCCACCATGAAAATAGCCCCACTCATGAAACCCACCACGTTTCTATCCAGTTACTGAAAAGCACATAGCTACTAGCCAAAATAAAGTCTTACACATCACACACTTACATTTTATGGCCAAGAAAAAGATCCACTATTGAATTTTGCTGAAAGCACGCTTTATGCAAGCTGATTGCCAACAACCACCAATAGTAAGCTTTAAAGATGCCACTCTATTTTGCTTAATCTACATAAAAGGTGTAATATTTTGAAAAGGATTTCGTTTTGTGCCTTTTTATACTATTCCCCAGTTTCAGAAACCAGACAGCCTACTTCTTACTTCAGAGGAAGATGCATATTAGATCACACCTCAGTAACTCACACGTATTGCCAAAACAGCTTGCTGGAAACCATATAAAAAAAAATAACAAAATCCATGACCCTGATAAACTGAGATTAAAAGTAGATTTCTTTGCCTCCTGGAAGATGAGAGCTCCCAGCTTCCTTAAAATATAAGCTACAAAATTGGAATGACAAACAGCAGTAAATTGGAAAATAGAAGGGAATAAAATTGGAGGAAAGGATTAACTTAGTGAAATGGCTAAAAAGGCTCACTTCTTCCATTTATACAAGCAACTTCAGCTTAATTTTTTTCCATGCCACGTAGTCTTGCGGCAGAACACCACCACAGATCCAGAGACATTCATATTAATGGTGTAGTAAAAAAGGAAAAAGAATGTTATAACAAACACACTTGTTTCACTGCACTGCTTCCTGCTAACGCCATTACATCTACTTATCTGTACTACCTTAAGGAACTTTGTAAGGTCCTTCCAATCTCTAATGTTCTCTTCTAGACTTAACCTCTGAATAAAAACTTTTGGTAGCAGATTAATTCCAAAATGGTATGGTATCTCAAACACTTCCCTTTCCCAGTCACAAAACAAAAAAAGAATTTGGAAGAAAAACACTCTACACAGATGAAATATGAAAAAGCATCTCCAAGGGGAATGCTTACATATTCTATTACAAGTTGCAAGATAAGTTACATAGTCTAGACTCAGCTGCTTAATGACTGCAAGTGGACAGTTTTTCTTGGAGGAAGGTCAAAGGCTGATCAACTCCTCTAGGAACCAAGGCATCACAAAACCTCCCTGTCCTCAAGTGCAGAGGACGTTTCCTTGACCCTGTCTTCTCTAATGAACACGTGCTTCTCCATCTCCCCAAGAGAGAACATGCTAAGACAGACTGCCACTTAATCTTAATCGTAGAATTTAGCACGTTGGAAAAATAAATCACTATGACAGTGTCCTTGGAAGTTATGTACATTGCCATTATGGTAAAATAACTAAAATTTAGAATTAAAAACATTGAAGGAGTCAGTTTTTAAATCATGTCAGCCTACAAAACATCCCAGTAGGATGTCTCTGTATGGTTTGGTCAGATTGGATTCTGTACCTCAGCTTTCATGCCCCCCCCCTTTTTTTTGTAATAATTTCATGGCTACTGCACAGTCATGAGATGCTCAGAATCAATTACTGAAGAGCAAGACAAACATGCCAATCCAGGAAAAAAATTATCTAAAAAGATTAGAAAACACAGACAAACACTGCATGCACATTGGGCTCATTTCCACAGTGGCCAGGGAAAGTTCTCTCAAAAAAAGGCAACACTCTTATCTTTCTGATAGGTAATATTTTCATGGGCAGCGTACCAACTGTGCATCTCTTGCAAATACTCCGCAGCTCAATATGTAGTTGCTCACAGCACTGAACAACTTCTTCAATAGCTGAAGCAGCATTGGACTGTAAGTCGATTCCACAAGCGCACCATCCAAGACATTGAAGGATCACTCAGCCACAGCAAAGATGACTTAAGGGAGCGTAGGTCCCCGTGCTGCAGCACCCGAACAAGAAGGATGCTTTCTTGCAGTGCACAGTACACTGCCAGGTGAGAAGTTCTCCACCAGGAATTCTCTATTTTTTCTGCTGCTAGACTCAGTAACCTTGAGAATAGTTGGTGCCTCTAATTTCTGAGCCTCTGATCTTAAGCTGTCACTAGATACAAAGCCTGACAAATCCAGGATGATTTTCAGTCCCAGACATATGTGGTTTGATGCATCTCCCATTCGTTTTCTTCTCTCCTTGTGTAAGAAGTACAGGTTCCTGGTGCTTCAATTTTGTCTGCATAATTAGCCAAAAACTTCAGAATATTTCTTGTTACATATGGTTTTATTAGGAAACAAAGCAGCATAAAACATGAAAGACAAAGGCACTGAAACAACATTTACAATTGTTCAAGGAATTACCTAAGAACAACAACACCACAAAATTAAACACAACTCCCCAAACACTTGTCCCACTCTCCCTCTCACTGGAGCTAAGGAAAGAGGCTGGCACACAGCAGGCTACATGAACTGCTCTAACCACGTAGGATTTGGTAATGAACTGCAATCTAAATCACTGAGGTCAGGAAAAGGAGCACTCAACAACGTATTTGAATCAGGGCCTTACAGTGTCTTACCTTCTCTCTCCACAGGCTTATGAAGAGTGCTTAATAACAATAAACAGAGCTACAAAACAGTCGATACAGAAGTGCTGGGCAAAAACATACATAGACCACCTGTCATAAGAACAAAACCTACAACTCATTTCAGTGGCTGAACACAAAGCAAGTGACAGATGTCATTCTGATGGCTCTCATTAACTTTTACTTCCAAGCACAACACTTATTTGTGGCTGCAGTCTCAAAATTGCATGAAATGCTTAACTCTGAACAGAGGTGAAGCATCTCAAGCAAAGATGGAGTATAATTTTATATCCCTTCATAATCTTAAATTCAACTACATAATCTTAAACTCATCTACTATTCAAAAACTGCCAACTGAGCCCATACCATCATTTACCCCTGGCAAGCTAGGTTTCTAATAGAGCATTTTCCTGGTTTAAACATAGGAATCTTATCAGCCTGCTTAAAGATACTTACAGAAACAATTCAGCTCTTTTACTAATTCAAAAGAGAATATTATACAGATAATACAAATAGATGTATGAGAGAAAAATGGAATAATTGCATACTAATATTGGATGGCTTATTTATAAAACATGAGATTCTAAAGCCCTTTCTGAAATGTGTGTTCATCCCAGATGAGATTTGCCCTTGCTCCAAACTGCAACTGCCTGCCAACATGTGACATCTCAACTTCTTCACTGCCTGTCTGATCCCATCCTGCAAACAGAAAAGCTGGGGTAACTTCCCAGTAACTGGGAATATTGCATGCTGCATTATGGTACTGCAAAGAAAGCTCTGGAGGTTTCACAAAAGTTCCACTTTATAGTAACAAACCCAAACCAGTTAAAATTCACCCCCATCCGTACACTTAGCTGTAAGGCATTTAATAGTCACCCTCCCATTTATTTCTTTTAATTAAAAAAGTGAACCAACTGTTCTTCAACATACACGCAAGCACAGGCCTCCTCCTCATAATAAAAAATGGTGACAAGTGGTAACTCAGTTGCTTATCTGGAGTGGTCATATTTAAAGAAAAAAGTCTTTAAAAATTGAAAAGAAGATTTTTTTCCACTTTGATTTCAATCAAGCAAGGCAGAAAAATGAATAACTTAATCCAAAGACAAATCACATAAGACTGGGAAAATTTAATATCAAATGTAATTAAAAAAAAGAGGCTTTCAAGAACTGTTGTTTGCAATAAAGAACACCAAGATTTATACTGAGTGCAATTGCTTGCAGTAAGCAGAGCATCTAGAGGCAAGGCATGTTAGTCTATGATTGTGTATTGTTCGTCTAAATGACTCCCCCTTCATTATTACTGTCTAGTTCTATGAGCTCCAAAGGATTGTCATGGTCCTTACTCCGTATTCTAATTTATGAGGAAATATCACCTAGCAACAGAGAAATTAAGCACTCCTTTTCATTTGTTCCCAATGGTAACTAATGGGATTAATACTGTGAGTGGGAAAGTGTAATTCTGATATAATCACCATTTCAAACAAAAGTTCTTAGGTCTCATACCCACTCGGATACACAATGGATGTTGAGGAAGTTTTGCTTGCTGTTAGAGCCAAAAGGTTTGTATGATTAGGGTCAAACGGTTTCAGTATCCGTGACACACCTGTGTGCCTGTCTGCCTTCAGAAATGACAGCCTATATATTTCAACCCAGTTCTGTGGCTCTTAAATTAAAAAGGGATTTATCCCACGTTTTCTGGAGACTGATGCTGTAAGTTTCATGGACAAAGTATGTATCAATGTTTCTCAACAGCTACAAGCTGGAGCATCTGCCCAGAAAGTCTGGGCTGGTGGAATTCAACAGCCTCAAGCTGTGCCAGAAAGGTTTAGGTAGGGCATTAAGGAGATTGTCTTCGTGGAAGGGGTGGTCAAGGACAGTGCTGGGCTGCGCAGGGCAGTGGTGGAGTCCCCATCCCTGGAGGTAGTCAAGAGACATGTGGATGTGGCACTACAGGGCATGGTGTAGTGACGGGACAGGATCACAGTCTGCCTAGGATAATTGCAATTCCTCCCATTTAAAGGAAATTAAACTATTTTTAAAGATCGAGTGGAAGGTACAGGTGACCCTGTGAACAAGAACACGTTAACACCTCAAGAATATGATGGAAGAGAAGTAGACCTTCACTAATGAGACAAAAAAGTACTGTCACTTTCCTCAGTCAAAGGATTGTCATTTGACATTTCACTTTGAAAGCTGTTTCACATAAAAAGATCGTATCTGCATTTTTATTGTTACCACACTTCCGAAACAACTGCGCTGCTAAAGGATATGAGTGCCATAATGTGATTTATACTGTTAATATCGTACTCCACTTGAATTTTGAAGATTTTGTGCTTAACTATTCAACTCCAACTACTAAGCTATTTACTTCTTATGGAAAAAAGGCAGGGAAAACAGCTCGGCAAGAAGAGCTGTTCTGAAACTAGCAGCCTTCCTCCAAAAATTACTAGACAGGAAAAACAAGACCAACCTTTTCAGTCAAAGGGCAGCTTTGCAGTCAAAAGACTCTGTACCTGACAAGGAAAAGTCATTTTCCTTTTACTGTCTCACCACCTGCACCACCAAGATAAAACTAGTGTTTGCCCAAAATCTTCCATAAAGACGACCAACTGAGCCCCCGTTCTAGTCAGCCCCTCAGTTCAGTAAAGTCCCAGAGCTTCCCACCCCCTCGACACACTCAGAGTTGAGTCAGTGCTTTGCAAAAATCACAGCTGGCCCCAGCATCACGGGATGGTTGAGCTTGGAAGGGACCTCTGGAGCTCATCTAGTCACAGCTCCCTGCCCAGGAAGGGCTGCCTAGATCCAGTTGCCCAGGACCACGTCCTGACAGCTTCTGAAGATCTCCAGGGACAGGGATTCCACCATTTCCCAGGGCAGTCCATGCCACTGGTTGGTCTCCATCCCAGAGCAGCATTTCTTTATGTTCAGACAGAACCCCCTGTGTTCTAGTTCGTGCCTACCGCCCATCATCCTGGCACTATGCACCAGTAAAAAGAGTCCAACTCAGTCTTCCTCACATCATCGCTTCAGGTCAATAAGATCCCACTGAGCCTTCTCACCAACCAAACTGCTGAGCCTTCTTCACCAACCAGAACAGGCTGGTGGCATGTCCTAAGCCCAGTATAGACGGAGCTACAACACAACAGGCCTTACGACTTGCATCTGCAGTCAGAAATCGAAGAAATGAATTGCACAGAACTTCGCTGCTATTTTAACTCAGTGGCTTATCTTTTCAGTGCATTCATCTGAGCAGAAAAAGAACGGTGAAAGTTTGAGAGTAATCATAACTGGAAGATTAGCATTGCACACTCCATCTATCATTACCGTATTAATAGGGGACTCTGCAGATTTGGCTCATACTTGGGATCAATAGTATGAAATCGTACATTTCCAAGTGAACTGCATGATGAATTGGACAAGAAAAAGCAATTACTCTAATCTCCAGGTTCCAATGGGATCTCTTATTTATCCAGCCTTCTTGATTGCTTTGAGAAAGCATAAAACTGTTCTTAACTGCTTTTATTACCCACTTTGGTAACCTGCCTTTTTAACAAAAGGGCCTACAAAGTAATGTAGCACACAACTTCAAAACAATAGCATAATGTATTTTTTTCCAGAGTTCAGTCCTTGAAAACAAACAAAAAGCTCAGACTGACTTCTGTCTCTGCTGAACACATGTAAGAAGTACACTTAAGTTCTTCCAAGTTCTTACATCTTACTAAACAAACCAGTAGTTTTACGTAGCTTGCTCAAATATAACTTGTTTACAGTTAGTAAAACTGTAATATTAACATAAGAATAGGGATGTCATTACACAAATACCTTTAATTAAGTCATCTAAAAAGACAGCTGGCAAAATTCTCATTACAACAGAGCTCACCTAGGTGTTATGAATATGAACAGAAGCATAAATTAAGGCAACATCTAAGCTACAAAAAGCAATCACAGTGAAATTATTGCAGTGTTATATTTTAAATTTAAGACTAAAAAAGAAACAAACAGCAATGCTTATCTTCTTACATCGCCTTGGTCTTGTGACTGGCACATAAGGAAAAGTTCTAAATTAATTTTTCCTGCACTTGGCATCCTTAGAAAGTCTTCCCCATGCAGTTCATGCTGCAGCCCTTCGCAGGGGCTGCAGCATGAACGAGACCGCAACCAAAATTAACTGGGTAAGAGGAACAGACAGCACGATTACTTAAACCCCCCTTTATATATATAAAATACACAGAAAAGTTAATTTTATCACAATAATGTTGAAAAGAATAGAATTTCTGTAAGACCATCAGTTCTGAAAGCTTGAGTTTTTTTTAAACAGATCTTTTGTAGTCTATAGATTATAAAAAGTCTTAAGAACTTTGCCTGTCAAACTTCTCCAGTTATCTACTCCAGATATTTTGTTCTTCCTATTCCTTCTTTTCCTCCATGGGAAAATGCCACAGCTAAGGAACCATAAAACAGGTGGGATGATGCCTCAGCTATCTCAGTTCACAGTCCCAAGCACGGGCTTAAACAGCCATCATTCCTCAATTATGTTAAGCATGTGTGCCATTCCTTTCAGGACTGAGGGATAATACTGCAGCTGCTCTGACAATTAGCAGGACGTTATCAACAGTTTTTGTTTAGCATTTTATTGCATTTTAATTATGTCATTTTTGAGACAGCACAGCTTGAATAGCGCGTCTTGCCTATGGCTCAAAAAACATTTGGAAAATAAACACACAATTTATATTGTCAATAAAGAACCAGGAAACAGAGGGGAAGGTGTTTCCCCCTCCCATCCAATAAGGTATTTCAGATGGAATCACTGCTACAGAAATCAAATCCTTGCTTCCCATTAAAATAAACTGACCCTGGGCACACAATTGTGTCAACAACTGTTGTTACATATCTCACAGGATTATAGTTGTAACTAGAAAAGAGTTACCAGGAAGTAGAAGTAAGCTTTCCTTTCATTTTTTAGTACAGATTATAATTTTAAACCAACTCAAGACTTACACATATTGAAGAAACTGCTTTGTCTGCATTGCTGTACCGTGACATTCCGTGGGGCAGAGATGGAACACTGCGCCTGGAGAGCCCATGCCAGGCTGGAATAGGAACAGCAACTCCCTTTCACTGGCACAGAAGCAAACCCTGAGGATGGAGACAGAAAGGTGGTTAGATACAGGAAGAGTTTAAGATGTTTTCAATCCCTAGTTCCTTCAAGTGTACACAACACAAAGAACACCCCAAAACAAACTAAAAAAACAAAACAAAACACAATGAAGCACCAAACCCAACTCAACAACAACCCCCCAGAAAAGGAATCTCGTAACATTTACTCATATCATTTTTCTAAGGGGCGTCAGACATGAACCTACTGTCTTGAAGCACAAAGCAAGTTGCAGACAGAGGTGGGGGGAACGTTGCAATAGGAAATGTCACAAAGAGAAGGAAGTGGAAGGTATCTAACAAATTGCTGACAGAGTGAGAATGCACCTTCTTCTGTGTACAGACGGAGCCAGACTCTTCTCAGCAGTGCTCAGTAACAGGACGAGAGACAATGGGAGGAAGTTTAAACCTCAAAATTCTACCTGAACATAAGAAAGCACTTTTTTATTCTGGACTGAAAATAACCACGGACAATCTGCACTGAGGAACAGATGATTTTCAAAGGCTTCCAACCTCGTTTGTTCTGTTATCACACCAACCTGACTTACTCTGGGGTCCCAAGAGGAAAATGTACCTCCCGAAGTACCTTTCCCAATAACCTCTGGATTTGGATATTGCAAAGCTAGCTCTTTTCCTCTCCAGAGGACATTACCTCAATGCAACATACATCGTGATGCAGCTTTATGTCTCATGTACCACCTTCTACTTCTCAGGAACCAAAGCAGTTCAGGAACCAAAGGTGGGGTTACACACCTTACCGTAATTCATTTTTTGGCCTTGAGTTCTCCTAGAATTCTTTTGTGAACAGTTTCTGTTTCTGCTAATGATCACCCTGTAGACTTGTCCCATAACCTCTTCCATGGTTACTTTAATTTCTGAAAAATCCTAACTCTCATCAACACGCAATGAGATGAATGAATTTAGGTTCTCTGCTTTGCCAGCTCTGAACGCCCCTTTTACACCATTCATCAGACTGGCTTGATGGACACGCATTCAGAGTTCTCTATTGGAGTTTAACAAGATAAGCAACTGGTCACTACTCAGAACATCATCAGAAACAGTTCTCCAATACAAAAACATATTTTAAAGCCTACGAAACCATGCATTCATTCAGAAAGCAAAACATAAGAGTATTTGACAGTTTTCGTCATTATTGGAAATATCTGTAATGGCAACTTGGGGGAGTGGTTTCTGGTTTTCCTTTTTCCTCCTACATTCGTTAGCAAAGTTCCACGTACTCAATACCATCTCCTCCCAAAATTATGATGGCAATGTAAAAAAGCCTATTCAGAAGCAACAGAATCAACACAAAATGAGTCCCTAGGCAGTGAAATCAGATGAACTGCTGCAGAAAGAGAGTTCTGTCAGAACAGCTGGGGCACAGAAGAAAAGTCAGATGCCAAAAAATGAAGCCAAATTAACACTAGTTTTACAGAAAAGTGGTCACCAAATGATCTCAAGTCTGGTGATTCAACGTGGTTTTAAGATGTGCAATTTGTAGCAAGTTGTTAAAGCACAGGGCGAGACCTTGTTTGTCTGAGACCAATGACAAATCTCCTATTAAGAGATTAAATCCTTACAGAAAACGTTTAAGTGACGTAAGTTTTAAATTTATACTTTTAAGGCTGGCACTAAGAGCATATCAGTTCTGAGCTGGAAATTAAATTCCCATGTCTAACAAATCCCAGGGGCTTTATTGACAGCATTGCGGACACACGACTGCTTTGGTCTCCAAAACGCAGCAGGACAAAAGGAGGAGGAAGAAGATGGACCCCTCTGCCCCCCCCAAAAAAGAAAAATAACCTCACCCAACAGCCATGAAGAGCCTGAAACCCTGAGTGCCTGTAAAGTATACTTTGGTAAAGTATACCCCCCTCAACTTTCCTACCAAGGGAATGGACGCTTTGCAAGCTGAGCAAATAGAAGTATTTCTGGAAGATAAACAGTTTGGATGCACAGTTAGTGCATCGTATCCTCTATACACATATTCTAAACACATGTGATGGGATTTTTCTTTACAAATCTAAAATGTGTCTTACCATAAGCTATTCGAAACTGAACCGTCTGTCAAAGCCAGACAGGTCACAAACGCAGGGCTGATGTCTCACCACCAGCAAAAAACAAGTCAGAGCAAGGAAAAAAATGCCCGCTGACTATATTTAAGTCCTGCTCTGCACTAATGGGAAATTAACCCCTCGCTGCCAAGTTATTTCCCTGATAAACATTACATTTACAACCCTGGCCTGTCTTAGGTGCTATCTTTCACTGGCTAAATTAGAACTTTATACTGTATATAACTTCTGTATACATGTGTGTGCATTTTTGGCACTAGACATTCACCTCAAAATGAGAGTAAAACCATTTCATTTTTCTCACAAGACATAACAGGAGAACTCAGGACAGGAGGAAATGGAAACCGAACAGTTGAACAGTTATTTCTATAATCCTTGAGACCCTAACAGTTCTTATTTTATTATTAGTTTTTAAACACTAACTCACACACAAGTCTACTACTTTAATGTGCCTATTTCATTATAACTTTCCAAACCTCACATACTGGCTAACACGCCACCTTTAAGAGATTTATGTGCAGAACGCAGCACCTCTCCCAGCACACTGCCCAACATGCACATACATTGCCATTTTTCCCCTAATATCTTGGAAGACAGCAAGCAGCCTGAACATCCACGCATTTGCTTAACTAGAGAATGCACTGTTCAGCAAGAATGATCACACTTTTATTGTTAAAAACAAATTGGCAACAATTTAATCATCCCCTCTACTCCTGTCATTATTTTCCATGGGAATCAAATGCGGAAAACCGTTCTTGGTTCTGTACTTCAGAGAAAGAAGCACTGCAGGAATTTGGTCCCAGCTGCGAGAAGTGCACTATAAAAAAAAAAAAAAAAAGAACCACAACCAAACTTAAGAAAGAGCCATCAGGATGCTTATTGTGCAGCTATAGTTAGAACTCTGCAAAAATTGCCTGAGTATAGTTCCAGGCATACACACAGGAGGCTCTAGACAGAAATAACCGAGACATTCTTAAAAAGTTCATGTACAAGAAAACAGAGGTGTGTTCTGATTAAATTCCCAATTGCAGTCCTGAAGATACCAAGCGCTGTGCACTTATTCTCTAATGGGCAATGAACGTTTTTCTTGCCTAGAGTTTTTCCATTGCACATTTTGCTTACTGCTTTTTGCTCAAATGAAACTTATGCACAGAAACAAGGCACTCATACAAATAGTCACAGCAGGAAAGACACTTCAGAGTTGTTACTATTTTTTTCCTGGCATCTCGTGAGCACTCAAGTGCCATGCAGTGATGAAATCTTTGCAGCAATACAAATTGCTTTTTAAAAACCCCTCCTGTTACCTTGGAAAAAACAAGCTAAAAGCCAGGCATTTAAAAATCACAGCACATGGAGAAGGTCACTATCTGCCTGGGCTAAGCACGGAACAACAAAGGCAATGATACCACAAAGCCTTAGAGGGTCACACCTAAAATGACCCTCATTACTTCAACAAATGATTTAAGAGCAGTTGCAGCTTTTTAGTTTCCTGGTCCACTTGCAAGATGTAGTTAAAGAGATACTCTGTGGTTAGACAGTGAAAATGTTTCCCTCCACCAAGGAAACACCACTGGCCTGCTTTCAAATCTCCCTGAATGCTCAGCCTTTAATTGCTGTTAGGCTAGAGAACAGGCATCACTTCACGATACACAGCCCTGAAGAAGAAAAGAGAAAAGAAATTCATTAAGTGCTTAGCTGGTTTTTAGCACTCAAGGAAGGGAAGGCAGTGAAGCTCCTAGAGGCCGAAGAAACACTAGAGAAATTGATCTTGGCTTTGAAGGCAGTGGAGAAAGAAGGGAGGTATTCTGCCAGAAGCAAAACCCAAGCAGCTTCCAGGTGTTCCAACACCAAGCTTGAAAGTATTTTTACCAACATGATCTGGCATTTCTTCCCACCTCAATCTCCAGCAAGATTTATTATTTAGCAGCCTTCCCCTGGAGGGCACACAGGCATTAATGTGTGTAATTAACTTAATTATGATTCTTGCCTAGGACTTAAGTGCATAAGACTGCTTAGGTTGTATAAAGGGTTCTGAGACAGTTCACAAAGATTTATTAGCAGGGTCCACAACTACATTGACTATTAGGATGGAAGTCGTTTGAGAAGAAAAGAGAGAACAGGAGACAGAAATGTAAGATGGGTCTCAAGGCAGACTCCAATGCAAGACATGATTCCTGCCCTAAGAGCTTCCCATAGTACGCGTACACTTTTCATCAGGACTCCTCCAATCCTCCCCACACGGTGCTGGCTCTTAAGTTCCACAGAGCCCTCTCATTACACGCCCTAACAAACCGAAACCCCACAGCCCGGAGGACAGCAAGTGAAAGAAGCTACGATTCTCCTGCTCCCACCCAGGAGAACCCACTGCACGCTATCAGGATTCACAGACGCAAAGCCTTAAGGAGGACAAAACGAGCAGAAGGGGAACAAAACCGGCCCAAGGGCTCTGTGACAGTGGCCAGGGCCGTGGGGGTGAAAGGGAGAGCTGCCGAAAGGAGGGCAGCAGAGAGGAAAAACGAAGGGCCGAGGTTCCCAGGGCACTGCACAGCCTCTACGTCCACGCTGCTTAAGGTTTGTGCCTCAAAGCCTCAGCGGGGCTTACTGCTTAACAACACTTTTAATGAAGGGACTTTAATTCTCTGGGGAAACATGCCTTCTGCAGGTCGAAGCGAATCACAAAACCTCTATTAGAATGAATTACGTATTGCAGAAACGCCACCCGTCAGAAGGCTTCAGTCGCACGGTGTTTTTCCCTCACACACCAGCGTTCTCCCAGCTGTCTGAGCGCGATTCCTGAAGGAGAGCCCCAAAGTCAGCCCGACTCTGACTGGAAAATACACGCACGCTCCTCCTAAGGGCACTGCAACGGGAAAAATAACACGGGCGGGTTCTGAAAAGCGACCGCAGAGCACTAAAATACATAACGGGATAGCGAAGCGTTAGGAAAAGGAGCCCCCCCGCCCCCCGGCACCTCGCCACGCCGCCCGCACGGCGCCGCCAGCGCAGGCCCGGCCGGCCGCCGCCACCACCGCCGCCGCCATGTTGCCTCCCTGCCACCGGCCACCGTACTGAGGCGTCCTCCGCGCTGCCTGCTGGGGAAGCCAGGGAAGTGCAGGTGAGGGGGGCAGCTAAGGAAGAGCGGTGAAAATCTGTAGGTGGCTCCCAGATGAAGACACGCGGAAACGCTCCTCCTGCCCCTTTCCTGAGCGATTTCGCTGCAAACGATTCCACAGGCGCGCGCTGGACAGCCCCGCGCTGGGAGCTCACCGAAGGACCCCAGCGCTCGCCGCCAGAGCTTTTGTGCTGGGCTGCCCCCCTGCGCGGGGAGGTCACGTGCGAGGGGCGTGGCCACCTGGGCAGGAGGCGTGGCCATGGGGCGGGGGCGTGGCCATCAGGAGGGGGCGGGGCCACAGGGGAGGGGGCGGGGCGCCGCCATGTTGGTGGCCGACGGGCCGGGGTTGCGCCCTGCTCGTGGCCCAGGCCGGGCGCCATTTTGAGGCGGGTGGCGCCCCAGGGAAGGGGCTGCCGGTCCTCCCTCCAGAGAGTGAATTGCGTTTATTTTAACTCCTTTCCCTCTAAAACCGGCCTGCGGCTTAAAAGAAGGCTTTCCCAAAGGTTCGATCATTCCGTGTCCCACCACCTTCCCCCAGGATGCACAGGTTGCCTTCAGCCCGGTGCTGTTAGCAGATGTTTCCTTGCTGTCTCTGGGTAGGGGACCGTCCCGTCCCATCAAACGGCCCGCCAGAATTGAAAATAATTGCACCAGGGCTGGGCGTGCTGTCATCCACAACCTTAACGTGGTCCCAGTTTTTTTCCACAAGTGGAAACAACTGGTAACACACTTTATTATTATTATTAATTATTATTATTTATTTATTGCCTGGCTTATTGCCTGTAAATATCCACTGTTTAAAGTTATTCCCCAATGTATGCTTTCCCATTAAAACACCGATGCCGACTAAATGCGTCCCGCTGCTTTGTCTCCTCCTAGCTAGGAACTGAAAACGTGCCAAAAGAAATACCGCTAAACCCGATGGAGAGCGGAGGCCGGGTAGAGTCGGCACCTCGCTCACTGTGGGTCGGTTTCAGCAGAGGAGAGGCTGGTGTCCTGAGCAGTTTCTGATAATCAGGGTTCCTAAAGGAGCAGAACCTGCAGAAGCAAAGCTGGCTGTTTATAGCACAGGCACTCCCCTGTCCTAGGGAAAAGCATCCCGACCTTGTTGCCAGGGCTGAAGGTGAGGGGAGACAGCAGGAGCAGGCTGTGGGAGTCCTCACAGTGCGGAAGAAGTTTTTAGCCTCTGAAATATTTAGCTGTTCAGCAGCTAATGCTAAGCAATACGGGAGTAGGAGGATCCCCCAGGTCTGGTGGAAGCAGCTGCTTGCCTGGGAGCAGTGACCCAACCCCAGAGTTACCATCTTCTGTGAATTCTCACCTGCCTGGCCAAGGCACAGCAAGGAACCAGGCAGCTTTTAGCCCAGAGGAGCACCTCGACCCCAGGCCTTGGGTGCACATAGAAGGGGCCCCGTTCCCTGCTTCCTCGCTAACAGGGGCCAAAGCCAGCCCCGCTCTGCACACACAGCCACCAGTTCCCAGCGTTGCCTAGGGAAGGGTTGCCAGGAGGAAGCATAATATATTCTCCGTGGAAACCTGTACTTCCACGATTTGCTTTTATGCGTCTTGGGAGCTGATGGACACCATCAAAGATTCCATTTCAGGAAGGTGTCATTAAAGAGGCTGGAGCAAGGCCATCAGCAGTATCCATGAGGATATACCTGTCAGGTTGCTGCTGCCTTTTAGTACAAGAGTGTTTTTAGGGTTTCTGCCAAAACCTCATGTTTCTCCTCAGCCAAGCATGAGTGACTTTGGCACACCATCTCCCCAGCGGTCACTCCTTTGCTCTCTGCTGGGGAAATCAGCTATTCCCTTCACAAATGCTGCTCTTCTGCACCTGCCTGCAGTCTGCATGGTGTTTCATTTCCTCCTCTGCTCTGCATGGAGACCCCCATGCTGGGAAAATAAAAAAAAAAAAAAAAAAAAGAAACAAAATGATAGGATCATATAATCATTTAGGTTGGAAAAGACCTTCAAGATCACCAAGTCCAACCATCAACCTGACCTCTCGAGTCCCATCACTAAACCAGGACCCCTAGTGCCACATCCACAACATCTCTCAGATACCTCCAGGGATGGAGACACGAGGGATGGAGATACTGCTACAGAAGTCACTGCATCTCTGGGACCAAAGATCAGCTGCCAAGGACAGTGGCAAAGACTGTACAGCGCTTTGCTAATCTAGCTATGGGTGTTTAATGCACCTGCTTGATTAATTGTAAGTAGAAACATTCCTGGCCTGGTCAGCTCTCTTCCTCTCTGTCTCAGACAACTTTTCCAGCCCATGGGTCTGACACTTGACTGATCACTTGTGTTCCTCAGCAGTTCTGGGCGCTTGGCTTTTCTTCATTTTCTTCACGTTGTCAGGGGTATGCACAACTGAGTTACAGCAGTTGTGGCGGTGCTGCACCTAACAAAGTCGTGTGATGTGGCACCAGGCAAAACCTCTGCTTCTTCCCAGTACAAAGTTACACTAACACACTTACCTGGAGCAATTGCTGCTTGTTCTGCTTGGTTACTCTGCCACTTTTTGTACGCAGGCAGTCAGCATGGGCATTGCAACTACTGGTTGTGCTCAGGGTAAGGCAGGGAAAGGAGCAGGTGCACTGGCCATCCATGACAGTTAACGTGCAACTGCACAGCGGTGTTGCTAATGAAGCCAAAAGAAAGGTCCTAAACAGACCTGCAATTTGGAAGGTGCCCGCACATTTCTGCCTTCCCTATGTATTGCTGTTACGAGTCTTTCAGCAGTGACATTCTTTGGCATTTAATTGTTTGGAGATGCCATCTGTGAGTCCCAAAAGCCACTGCCAGGCTCTTAGAAGAGAAACACGAAACCAGTGTGCAGCTGATTATGCGCGCGTGGAAAGGATCCTGTGACTACTGCCATCATTTCTCTAGCGTTGCTGCGGTGCAGTGCTACAACCTGCACGTCAATAACCTGCCAAAGCGAACGCTGGAAATAGATTGAGGCTTTCCTGTGGCCAGCTCCATTAAGGCACACTGAATGGCAGGCAGGACAGAAGATCGTTTGCGTGGCTCTTGAAATAGGTGGTTACTGCCAGGCACCTGGTTTGAAGGCTGTGCAAGCAGAACAGGAGCCTGTCAGTGATGCGGAGCAATAAACCTGGATTTACAACAGGGTCTGCAGGCCCAGAGGACCGCTCAAATACCCCTCTCAGCCAGGGTAGTGCTCACCTGATAGCACTGCTCCGTCTTTGAAAGAAAAACGCATTTCCACTGAGATCTACGTATTAACGCCACCCAGCATCAAATGCATCACGGTTGATTTCTGCCTGGCAGCGGCCAGAGATCCAGGAGTAGTAAACAAAGCAAGCGTTCAACCCTTCGCGTTATTTATGTGTTCTGCTTCCCACCGCTGGCAGTAACAAGCCACGCTCCACCTGTCTGACATGGATCATTTGCTAACCAGAAGGCTGCTAGCTCCGAACCCCACCTGCCAGCGCTCAGGCCCCGAGGCGCTGCTGCTGGGCTCCCCGCTAGCGGCACGGCCGGGGCAGACGGACGCCTGCCCTGGCAGGATGCAGGATGAGCTGCGGTGACCGCACGTGTGACCCATCCAGCACCGCACCTGCAGGGGCTAAATCGGAACTGCTCCCTTGACTGTTTGGGGTCTTTGTTTTCCTTCTTTAGAAATACTGTACTGAAAGAAATAAAAGCAAGTACCGCGATGTTTATTGCTAAGTCACTCTGTGCACTTCTTTTATTGATACAGTTTAGTGATGCATGCCAGACCCACAGATTATTTATCTGCAGTATTTCCTTTTTCACAATAGCTCCAGGACCCTCAGGACAGCTTGCTTGGGCTGTAAAAAAAATGCTCCAGTAGTCAGTGCTGGGAATACAGGTAATGGTGCCAGCAGGTACATGCAGTTAGGGTTCTCACCAGCCTGCGCTTAGTCACTTGGTTTTACCTCTTTCCTGTGCTATAGGATGCATCATGAGCTGGGGAACCTTCTGACACCGAGGGCATCATCTCTGGGGCTGCTGTCCAGGGCTGCCCTGCCATCTGGCAGCCCAGCATCACACGTTCGGTTCCTCGCTCTCCGCATGACTCAGCTGAGCAACACCCGGCTCATTTCATGCTCCAAAGGCTCATTCATGAGATAATAAACGTAGCGAAGAGCCAAGCAAGAAGTCAACTCCCGTGTCTGCTGCAGCCACCGATAGCACAGAAGGAAGGAGGCGTTACTGCTGGGGCCTGGTACTGGGGGACTGCTTTCCCACTGCAGCGGTGGCAGCCAGGCTCCCTCGTCCTGGGGACTGCCCCAGGTGTCCTCCCAGGAGCCCCCCGAAGTCTGTAGAAGCCATCCCTTCTAAGTGACATGTTACCAGGGAGCGGGACATCTCTAGGGAATGTCAGGAAACTGAAAGACAGCTTGTGAATAACCGAGTCTGGAAGTTACGGCTCAGAAAATGGATGCTTTCAGGCACAAAATAAATATTCATTTTGCTTGAGAGGACTTTTAAAAAATTAAAACATACTGTCATCTCCTCTTTAATCTACATTTCCAGAGAAAAGAGTTGATGAGACGTTCTTTCTTCCCTCCCTGACATATTGTAGTATAAGAAAATTTAAAATTAAGGCACTGCTCAACAGTTTGATAAAAAATACTGCAGGTCCTGTGAGCTGGTGGGCCAGGGCAGCTGAGTTGCCTCTTGCCAGGGTCTGAACTACAGAGCAAACCTGGACAGAATACCTCTGAGACTGGTCTCTGCTCTCTGCCTCTGACATCCCAGCATCTGGAGGGGGATCTCAAGCCCTCCTCTCTTGGACGCAGTAAGCAAGCATGGGACCGCTAGGCATTAGAGACAGACTGGAAACCAGCGGGACAACTTCACAGCCCCATCCTGTCAAGATTTCCTCTGAGTACAAAAACTGAGAAGTAGTTATCTTCACACGTGTGATACGTATTTTGATTTTCTGCTTGCTTGGCAGCCTTCAAAGGAAGCGGTTGGAATATTCCATCTACAGATGAAGATTGCAGCAGCAGCCTGTGAAAGCACGCTTAAGGAGAAGAAAGCAAAGCACGTGAGGTTAGATTTTCCTGAAGTCAAGTCCTTTCCTTCTCCTCTGCGTTTTGTGTGACAGATGCCGACCTCCTGACAAAGGACCGAGGGCTCACCTAGCTGTGGACGATGATGTCCAGGCAGACGAGGTAACACCAGCAGTACCTCCTGAGGGCACAGCTGAAAGCATGCCCACAAAAGGCACCACGGTGGAGGCCAAGGTGGCCACAGTGGTGTCTGCCTTTCCAAGAAGAGCCAAAGATGGAAAGAACCCAAAGGTTTTGGAGTCTGCAGCAACGGTTCCAGCACTGCTTCACCTAGAAAAACAGCGACTGTAGTTCAGCACACTTCTCTCTCAGCGTCAATAAGAGGGTTCACTATCAAGCTCTCATGTGAGTGGTTTCAGGTGCCACAGCAATGATGGTTGCAGCATCTGCTCACGTTCACATTGCACAAACCTCCCTGTAGCTTTAACATAGATAAAACAAGACAGCAGCGTCCCTAGGGGACCCCTACCTGACCAGCTCTCTTACAAAGTGCAGGGTTTGGTGCTCACAGGGCACAAAACATGGGTTGGTGTTAATGGGATGCAAAACAAGCTCCTGAAACGTCCCAGAGAGCAACCAAGCAGCAAAGCAAGTACTGGCTGTGCAGCAACCACAGAGCCATGGGTGATGCCAGGAGAGCAAAATCAGCAGCACCCAAGTTGGAGCTGGGAGTAGGAGGAGTGACATGTAAATTAATACTTTCTTCTGGGCAGCTGGACTTCCAGTTGGCTAGAAAAGCTGACCGAGAGCTGGCTGAGAAGAACTACCCTTAAAAAATCTGTTGGAGTTGATGGTTGAACATAGAAGACTTGCTGACTTCAAGGCTGGGGCAGCATCCGAGGAAATCGATGAAGATGAGCTTCCCAAGTTTTGGAATGAGGGTATGAAATCCACTTCTGCAATCACTTGTCTGCCTTTGCAAACCGTGTTGTGAAGCTTGACTGGAACTCCAACTGAAACTCCGGAGAGGCATTCATTGCCCACGGAGTCCTGTGGCAGGGAACAAAACATAATTCAAGGCCGTTAAGTGGAGCTGACGTTTTGGGAGCTGCAGAGGTCCCTTCCAACCTCAGCCATTCCGTGATTCTGTGGTTGTGTGGTCATGCTCCAGAAGATAACACAGACTTGTTCCCATTTCCAGGTAAAATCAGCTGAGCCACTCAGCTCACGGTATTTTTTTTTTCTTTTCTTTTATTATTATTATTCTTTGAGGGCCATTGAGAAAATGTTGATATCATACACACCCTTGCAAGGGTATGAAGCTGAGCACTTGACTTGAGATACTAGCAGTGCTGTGCCAAGGGAGACAACCGAGGGCCTTTTGCTCTTGGGAAGTTGGAGCTTTTTATATTTTATTTTATTTTATTTTATTTTATTTTATTTTATTTTATTTTA
>NC_048895.1:13799532-13850246 GCF_011077185.1 Oxyura jamaicensis
ATTTCATTTCATTTCATTTCATTTCATTTCATTTCATTTCATTTCATTTTTTATTTGCCTGGTAGGTTGCCTTCAGCGTGTGAAAGGAAGGCACATGGAAGAATACCCGTTCTCCACCAGGGGAGGAGAGGATAAACCCTTAGACCAAGTCTTTCCCCAACAAACATCAGGAGATAGAGATCAGGATGGATTATGGAGATCTCAAAGGCCTTAGGAGGAACGAGATGCCCCGACCCTATTGTCCATCAGTGAAATCTGTGTCAGAAATTGTTTTGAGAATGTTCCTTTGCCTCCGGTGAATGGGACAGTCCCAGACATCCATTGTAGTACAGAAAATTACAGACAAAATGATGCTGATGCTGGAGACTTAGAACAAAACCTGAAAGACTCGAAGGGTTGCCTAAATATATGAGAAGCTTCAAACCCAATTAATAACCAGCGTACCTTCTGCTATATCACCAGAAGTTAATGACATCAAAAATAATAATAATAAAAGGCTGCTGAGAAGTTAAGCCATTTCTCTGTTTAAATCTATCCTGCACAGAATGCATTTTTAAGACCGGTTTAATCATCAGCCCAGCCAGGAGAAATTAAGTAGTTGAAAAATGAGTTCTCCAAGCTGCTAGTAAAAACCTGCTCCAGCCACTGTGAGAGGGGCAGGTGTTGATCTGTATCAGGCACACGAGGAGATTTTAACTTACAGGCCTCCCATACAGGACTGGCAAAATGTTTCTAATGCTGGTGAAAACCCAGAAAAACAGAGGGAAAATCATGACCTGGAAGGAATGAACAGTGCGTCGTAAGGAAAAAACACTTGTTACAAAGCAACGTATAGGGAAGCTGCTAAACGCTGCATTCGTGTTACCATACTCAGTTCTGTCTTGGGATGTGGTGGGGTCCATTGTATATTTAGGGAATATCCCAAATATCCTTAGGAACGTTGGACATTGCGGTGTAATAAAGTACTTCATTTTTTCAGTGGATGCCCTAAGTTATGTTGCTTGCTAGGAGAAACAAAGCCCTATCACCACTGTGAGCAGCAGCACTGAAACTCTTTGATGCATGGTGACTGCTCTGCAGACAATGCTGAATCCTTTTCTTTTTTTTTTTTTTTTTTTTTTTTTTTTTTTTTTTTTTTTTTAATATCAAGGGCAAGGATGCGAATTCTGCAGCCACCTCAATCTGCTGCAGATTTTGGCCTTTGCTGAGCAAAGGCACCACCTGAGATTCAAACAACCCCAAAACGACCCTTGAGGGAAGGGAGTTTGGAAGCAGTGGGACTGAGCCAGGAAGGGGAAGGCTGGCAAGTCCAGCGTGGAGGTGGATGGTTGCTTTGGAGGAGGACCCCACACTTCGATGCAAAGCCTGGCAGGGCTGTGCAGTGGCCCCCAGCCTGGGTGGCAGCGCATCCTCCCTGCCACGCCACCCACGAGAGCCACTGTCAAATGAGATGAATGGGAACCACTTGTATAAGAAAAGCAACATTAGTTAAAAAGTCTTAATATACATTTAGTTAATTACTAAGTGAATGGCTGTGGTGCTGTACAAAATATGCAGCTGTGTTTAATGAGCTGCTAAAACGCTCCCTGTGCAAACTTTAATAACGTCGCTGTTCTCACGGAGGAAAACTGCTGCAGGGGGAAATGTATCTGTTCATACCTAAAATGTTGTGAGTGACAGCTCGACCACTATTATCTTTAGGGCACACAGTCGTCGTTTTCATTAGTATGATATGTTAAAATATTTAATGCTTATCACTAGTGTGCAGCCTTCAGGGCAGACTGCAAGCCCAGCTGTGCTGGTGACGGAGCAGGCAGCTCCAAGATAGGTTAAATAAAACTGGAGAGCAAAGTCAACCCCTGCTTCTTTTGGCTTTCCATCACAGCCTACGTTTCCTGGCCTCGGCCCTGGAAACCTCCTTGTGCTTTCCCTGGACTGTCTCCATCAGGTCCCCCTGCTCAGACACAGCTCTGCAGCCCCCTGCAAGGACCAGCCGACTGCACCATGCAAGCAGGACAACGGCCCGTGAAACAGCCCAGTATGAGGCTTACCTTCCCCACGGCAGCGCTGTTGCCTCCTGTTTGGCTTGTGATTGTGGCTCAGGTGCCTCCAGGAGCTCTCCAAGCACTGGTCAGGCTTGCACTGACTCCTGCCCTTCACTGCTCCATGCTGAGCTGCATCTCCCGTCTGTCAGCTCCTGGAGCTGCTGCCTTGTGCCACTCTCACAGTTTGAGGAAAAGGCATTAGTCATAAATTAATGCTATGAAAAAGAAAAGCCTACATGCTTCGGAATAAAAGCCATATTGCTTTTTCAGAAGTCCTACCACAAGGCAGCACCCACCAGGCTGAATGTTAACCCAACAACTCTGCTTTGTAGTGCAGAAGGCCGTATCAACGTCACAGGTCGTCCAGACCAGGACACGTGCTGATCATCTCACCCCAACCACTGTGTCACCACCTAACCAAGCTGCACCTTCTGTATCATCTCAGGAAATGGGAAATGAGCAGTGCAGAGGCAGGCTGTTAGTCTCAAAGTGCTCACAGGAGAGGTTGCTGGTGCTTTGTCCAAAGCAGCAGCTGCTGGCCACGGGCACCCCGGTGCCCTGGTCCTTTTGGGACACGTTCCTCTGGTGTGGCAAGAAGGGATTTGCTCTTACTGGGCACATTCCCACTTCCCACGTGCTCCTTATCCCCCACTGCCTTCCCAGATGATGTGATGGGGATGGACCCTCACCCCATTTCAGATTCAGTGCCCCCACTGTGGCACTGGCACGCCTGCGATGTGCCCGCACAGTTGGTCAGACAGTCCTGCACTCGCCAGAGCACGGGCTGGGTGATTTAAGCTTTGAAGATGATCTCCAGTCTCAGTCCCGCACCTCGCTGCAGCTGAGACGTTCTCGATTTATGGCCCCAGCTGCCTGGCGGAGAGGGGCAGCAGACTGGCAGTATTCCTCTGAAAACTCGCCCCAAGGGTCTGCTGCTGCCACAAAGTGACTTTGAGTAACCTGATGGATTGAGACAACCTGAAACGCGCGGAGATCTGAGAACACCTTGAGAAGCATTTGTTTATCTGTTCTCAGACGAAACCCAGCCACTTGGGAAGACAAGTTTCGGAGATGTTTTAAACATCTATAAACAAAGCCAAATATTTTGACGGCGGAGATGTAGCGACTGCCACGCATTATGAACACCGTCAGAAGCACATTCTGCTGAGCACATGAGCGGGCTGATGGATACCCGGTCTGCCTGCTGTTCGCTGCTTCGTTCAGAATAAAGCACCGATGCTCTGAATATAAATCGCGAGTACATTATTATATTTTCCGCACAGAAAATGTTTTAGTCTTGCCCGATTTCCAGAAGACTCGAGAAGGACTGAGTGTAAATATTCTTGCCTGTATCATTTCTGGAGGAAAGCAACCATTAGCTGCAGCAAGAGGTAATCTTAACTGTGCAATTACACTTCTGTCCTGTCATCAGCCACGAATGCCTAGGGGAGAGAGCGTTTATTGCAGAATTATGCTGAAAAAGAAATAAAGCACCTGCGTGCCCGGGAAATCCTGGCTTGGCTTGCTTCGCAGTAGTGGCCAGGCCTATTAGCTCCATCTCCTGATAAATGTTATGAGCTGGCTGTGGTTTATGGCTCTCTGCTCGGGTTTCTATAGCTCACCTGTGAGTAGCAGCTACGAATGTCTTGCAGCTTCACGGAGTGCTTCGGTGGATGCCTCTTCCTCTGCCCTGCAAGAACCCTGGCCCCCGAGCTGCAGACTGCTCAGCACCCGCTCTCTCTGAGAAGCAGAGTGAATTCAACAGTTTCCATCCAGGCCAGGAGTGTCCCCACCTTGTCTTTTATATCATTCGCTCTCTGCATTAAAATTTCATGCTGAGCCTCCATAAAGAGTACAAGCATATTTTGGAAATATACACGGGGCCATAAAAATCCCACTTCATACTTTGCTCTTTTCAGTTCACAGCTTTAAATGAGGCTCACAAGATGTTTTATTGGCTGAGTTACTGGATGGGAAACGGCTTGTGGATGGAGCTAAGAGCTTCCTGAGATTTTTTCCAAAGCAGGCAAGCCTCCTCTGAGCCTCTTTGATCTTCAGTAACAAGACCTCCCAGGAGACTTACAGCTCTTCCTGGTTACTGCCAGGCTAAAGAGAACAGCATTTTTTCTCCCCCTTTTTTTTCCTGCTATTGAAGCATTTTGCCTTCTGGGCACAGCTTCCCTCCATAACATCCTGATTTTACTTGTTTTTAAAAAGGGAGAAGCAGACTGGGGAGGAAGGACAGCAAAAACGGAGGCCAGCCAAACCAAAAGAACTAACCTGGAAGAAGATTAAGGATGAGAGCCTGTCTGTAATCAGCCCTGTGCAGGGAAGAGGCAGGGATGAGCAGAGTGGCTGTGCAACCTCCAGGTAGTGCGAGCCAGCAGCTAACTGACCAGCACTGGGTTCCTGTCCCCACCACAGGCACCTCAATCGTGCCACAGTGTTAAAGGCATTGCAAAATGCTCTGGGATACCAGCTGGGTTCCTGCAAGCTGCTTCTTTGCTTGGACTGACCTCCCAGGCCCATGCAACCAGTGCAGCCAGAGCAGATCAAGTGCAACCCCTAGAGCTGGAAGAAGCAGAAGCAGAACTATAGAAAAAGAAAGGAGTAGTATCGAGGCAAGGAAACACGCAAGCAGGGGAATAAGGCACCTGGCTGACTCAGAAAATAACATTTTCAGGCACTATACACCTTATAAAAAGATCTTGACACTAGGTAAGGGGATTTTTGTTATGGGATCATCAAAACTTTGAGCACAACAAAATAGGTTTCTCTGAACAGAGCATTTCATCGATGGAGTGATATAACTCAACACAACCATGAGTTTTCTTCCACAAGATAAAGCAGAAAGGCTGCAGTAACCCTTCTCTGAGTGCATTATCATTGCACAGGCACCTGCAGCATCCTTTGGAGCGATGCTCTCACTTTTCTGCTTCCTTGCAGTGCTGTTACTACAGCAGGCAATGTCCCCTTGCAGTGAGCACAGAGGAAAAACAAGAGAAGCACAGACTGCTTCCCCACCCTGCCAACATTAATTCTTCCCTCCCCTGCAAGCCCAGGGCTTGGATTTCCATGACACTCAGACAAAAAGCACATAGCTCCACGAAGCAACAAGTTGTGCTCAATGCAGAGGTGTTTCCTCTGATGTGCCCATAGCTCACGGAGGTTTTCCTCTGGGAGGGCAGCACACACCAAGTGCTAGACAGAGCAGAGGGGAGCTGGCTGCTGACCCTATACAGAGTCACTGTTTTGTGTGTTCCCCCAGGTCAGCTGGGCCGATGTGCTAATTTGTGTGTCTCTGACTCTTGTCTTTATGGAAGAGGAGAGCTGCCTTTTTCAGGGACAGCCAGTAATGCCTTCCAGCTCTGCAGAGATCTGCAAAGGAAACATGACAGTGGTGGGTAAGAGAGCCCAGATGTGGGAGCACCAGAAGAAAGAGCAGAGCAGGAAGCAGGAGGCGGGTGGTGGATACGCAGCCAGTCAAGAGGCTGCGAGCAGCTGTGAAATCCAGGAAAGGCTGCAGATAACGCCAGGGAACTGGCAGCTGGCAGGCGTCAGGAGGAGAGCTGGGTGCACGCTGGTGCTGGAGAACCAGCGGTGTGACTTCTCCTTCTTCCTGAAAAAGGCTCAGGGTTGGGTTGAATTATACAAGCAACAACCCTGCAGCATCAGGGGGCTGAACTCAGGAGCTTTGTTCCTAATCCCCCCTGTCACCACAAGGAACCCTGGCCAGATTGTTCGGGCAGATGCGTCTAGGTGCTTGCACGTGTCCGAGAATGGGTGAGCAACTGCAATCCATCTTGTTTCAAATTAGCTTTTTCTTCTCCTTCTGCAGATTCACTGAGTTTTGCCACAACTCTGCTCTCTCTCCACCACCTCTGAGGCATGGGGGAGGTTGGCCTCCGCAGGGCAATTCTAGCCAGCATTCAAGGAGTCCAAGGTGACTCTACACCTGCTCAAAGCTATCCCCCAGATAGTATTTGGAGTGTGTAAATTACATGGATAATGTAGGAGAGCTGCTGCACTACCTTATTTCTGAAGACAGGTGGGACTTCTGTTTGTTTCTCGCCACCCAAACGTTTCCAGGAGGTGACCTGCAGCCTCCTTGGTTACCAGCTGCATTAGCAGCTGAATTTGACAGCTGTGAGCTCTTTCTCTCTGAGGGCTTGTGTCTAACAAATGCTGAAAGCAGTTCAAGACCAACTCCATCTGAATAGATCGCTAATTTTTCACATACTAGAAAAAAATGGTAGCTACAAAGGCCAACAATGCAGATAAAAACACCAAGTGATGCGTTCCTTTTTATCACTGGTAGGACAAGTTCACGTGAGCAAAAGATACGCATTATATTTGCACCACACTTGTACCCAGAGCTCTCCCAGTCTTCACAACACCCAGTTATATCCTGTGCAGGGAAATATCACTTGGATTTGCTGTTGGGACCAGTGTGGATTTTGCTATGCCACACAGTCACAGAGCAATGCCCTTCCATGTCCAGCCTCCTAAAAAATCCCTTTTCAAATAAATAAATACATATTCCCAGATAAAGATTTTACCCCTCGGCCCAAATTTGAGGGGTAATTTGAGGTTGGGAATGGCTGAGCAGCACCTCAGGGAGCTCTTGTTTTGCAAGGACCTGCCTCCTCACCATTGCATGGTGTTGCTGCCAAGCAATGTCCTGTGTGCCCTGATGCACAGAGGGAGCCAAAAATGCCACAGGACACATGGTCCCAGCAGAGGTTTTCAGCCTGGGATGAGAATGTTCAAGCTGAACTTGAACTCAACTTGAACTCCCTCTGTTCAAGCCCTCCGGGCCCGATAGCTGTTGGCGTGGTTATTTCCCATCTAGAGGAGCGCAGGTATCATTTTGCTCTTCCAAGTCAGAGCAACAGACCGCCGGCAGGCAGAGCTGAGCAGCAGCAGAATGCCCTCAAAAGAAACTTCCAAAGTAGTCTCAGATCCATGGCAAAACCTGGGGCTGAGCCAGCTCTTCCCTCGGTAAAGCAGGCATCTCTACTCAGAAACCCAGGTGCTGGGAATGTGCAGTAGTTGCCCTGTGAAAACCACTTTGAAGGGGACAGCTATTCTTGCAGATAACTCTGTATATGTGTATCTATCTCCTCCTCCTCCTCCTCCTCCTTCTCCTTTTCCTCCTCTTCCTCCTCCTCCTCCTCCTCCTCCTTCTCCTTCTCCTTTTTTTTTGATGAAATGGAGTGAAAAGGCTTAGGACTGTGAAATGAATGCTCCTTTCTGGCTGAAGACCAGGAGGCAGAACAAAAGAACACTCTGGCCATATGAATATTTAAACGTGGTCCAAAGCCAGTATTTCTGAGACTCTCCGTTTTATAGGGAAATGGATTTTTTCACAATGCACACTGAAGCAGGGATCAGAGTGGCTGTAGGACCTCCAACCTGCAAAACTCAGCTGGCCCTGAGCAATCCCATATAATCGGGTCTGCTCAGAGCAGGGAGTTGGACTTGAGATTTTTGGAGGCAACCACCATTATTCTGTGATTCTGCTGTTTAAGGGGTGGGAAGGGACTTGCTAGAGCACAGGGGAATGCAAGCCTAAGAAAGCAATCTCTTCTATCTCCCTCTCTTCTCCACACAAAAGCATAACGCGCAAAACATGAAATTTTAAAATCCTAAAAATATTCCGTGGCACAGTCTCACACGGCACAAGGGTGGGTGGGGTCATTTGGTCTTCTTTTTAACTATTTTTTTTTTTATTATTATTATTATTCCATTTGAACATCAAACAGCTCCAGTCTGAAGCAAGGCCTGAAGGATTTGCCCTCCCTGGGCCTGGCCTACTCTTGCAGCGGCATGAGGATGCGATCCGCGCTGAAATGTCGCGGTGGAAGGCGCGCAGTGGGGCCCGGCAGCCCCATCGCCTTCCCTGCCTCTGGTTTTCCCAGCTGCTTTCCCCACAGATCATAGGCAGGATTCTTCGCCCTTGCGGTGGGATTATCATGTGTTCTTATTCTTTCATGTCAGAGGCATTGCTCCAGATCCAAGTGCTTCCACCCGGCCCTCAGAGCCATTTGTGACTTCGGGACCCCTAATGCCACCCATTGACTACAGGTCTAGTAACCTCCAAATCTATTCTGCTTCTTCTTTATTCATCTTTTTCTGGAAAAACAGTCACTTCTCAGATTCTGCTAATTCTCATTGATAACTAACAAGACACATAAATGCATGGGTAATATAAATATTATAGAATAATTTTACTGCAGTTGTGCATATCTGCAATTTAGTATGTGTAATACACACGTGCATGCACATCCTGGATAACATCATGTATCCAGCAGGCATGCAGAAACCACCTGGCTTCCAACCAGCAAATCCTGTGATGAACAGCAGTTCCTCAGCGGGTGGGGAACAGAATCATTAAGGTTGGATAAGACCTCCAAGATCATCTGGTCCAACAGCTGAAATCCGCTGCTTCAGCAAAGCAAAATGCACCTGGGTCCGCTCCTCCTGCCCATGGGTGAGTCTGGTCCGTGGATTGTGTGAAACTTTCCCTGTTTCACTATTACCACCCACACTCATGTTCAAGAAGTGCTTCCTGATGGTCAGATGGCACCTCCTGTGTTCCAGTTTGTGCCCACTGCTTCTTGTCCTGGCACTGGGCACCGCTGAAAAGAGCCTGGCTCTGTCCTCTTTGCACCCTGCATCATTTCTGCATCATTTGTTCACAAATTCTTCCTCATTTGTTCACTCATTATTCCAGTATAAAGCAGAGACGGATGAAACATCAAGATGCAGTGCCATGTTTTTGTCCTTTGCAGACTTCTTTCTTGAAAACCATCATCTCAGTAAGCCCTAGTCTATAACTAGCCCTGTCTCTTGTCATAAAACCGGGTATTCTGTGTGCATATATTGCAAACCCTGCTTACCCTTTTCTGCTGCGTCCAAAGAAAATTGAACAGCACACAGACCTTTGCAGTCTGAGTGTCACAGACGTTACACAGCTGCTTTTGAGTCCTCAGCATTTGTCATCCAGGCTGCTTGGCAGGAATTCACATTAACGATAGATTGCAGTTTAATATTATGCAATTAAAAAAAAAATCGAATTTCCTCCATGAGAGACTTTAGCATTGTAGAAAAAAAAAAAGTACACAACATTGCAATCAAAAAACTCTTATTTGGGGGAAAGACAGTGGAATAAAGTTTGCACAGGCAATGTGAAATCTGTTACCTGCTAAATCCTGAGTACTCAGTTTTACAGTGGCAATCACTTTTCCTTTAATGCTACTTCTTGTTATTGTATTTTATTAAGCCAGAATTTATTCCAGGCCAGAATCCCTCTGGATGCTTTCTCCTTTGGTTATTTCCCCTGCAACATATTGGAAATGGCTGGAAAGCGTTCCAGTTCAAACTAACATTTCAAATTTTAATTGCACCAGTGCAAAAAATGGATAGTCAGGTTTATACATCAGTATGGCCACCTGGCTTTCTTCAGAGAGTTACAAATGTTGAAGAGCCAAATGTTGGACCCCAGTCCTGCAGGGACACCAACGATGTTCTCGAGAAGCCCACTAACTCTTCAGCCCCTGTCTCACCTGTACAAAAGGCCTTACTGCACCTCTCATTTGTCAAGGTCAAGCAACAGCTTTCTGCTGCAGACCTCTGCCACTAATCTGCTTAGTTAATTAAACAAATCCCCAGATGCAATTACCACTGCTAGTCAAGACTTCTGCAGATGACAAAGCGAATGTCCTGTTGGCTTTAATGGGCGCCTGACAACAGGCACTCCTGTAGGAACGGGTGTATCTGTTCCCTTGGTTTGCTCATTTGCTTGACCCTGGTAGTTTTGTACCCAATTAAGATGTAGCAAAGCCATCAGGAGAGCAGGCAGCCCAGGAAACAGCTGCCATCACAGCGCTTCTCAATGAAAGTCACCCGATTTCCACATGCCCTTGCCTTTCTACCTCTGTTTAAAAGCATCATAGCGACTTTCCACAGAGAAAAGAGGCAGCTCAGTGAGACCAAGGAAGCCTGCCTAATTCATGATATTTGCTGCTCTTGACTTCTCCAACAATCATGGAGGCTTTTTTTTTTTTTTTTTTTTTCCACTTGACACTGCTGCAAAACTATTTCAGCCTTTTAATGTGGCTTTCAGTGCTTCCCTTTCTGCTTTCCTTTTAATAACTGCCCAAACACAGCACTCACACACCAGCTCTTGTTCACAACCACAGAAGCTTCTTCTTTGGTCCCCAGGAAATGTGACGACTAACCCCTGTTCCACCTTCAACCCATCCAGTGCAGGGAAACTCTTAAATTCCTCACTTTTAGTGATCTAGCAGCACAAGTAATCCAGGCTTGAAAATGCTGCCATGTTCACAGCACTCTTGGCTCCAAAACCTATTTTGCATTTCCAAAGCTGCATGAACCAGACCCTTCCTGACAACTGATTTTATTCCTAAATCCGATCAGAGCCTGGGGATGCACTGGTTGGTCCCAGCTACCCTGACCTCCTCCTTACTTCAGCTCGCTCCACCACATCCTATTTCCACGTGAGTTTCCTTGTTGGGCACTTCCAACGCTTGTGAAACAAAGCAATCCCTTTGGGAACCTTCATTTTCCTGAGGCTGCTGGGTGCAGTCACATCACAGCCATGGTCTCAGCTATTTGTTGAACGAGCCCTCTACTGAAAGCACAAAATGATGGGTGTTTATTAACAGTAGTTCTAAGTGATGTTTTACAGAGGATTTGTCCCACAGAGCAATGTGCAGAGATGTGAAATAAATCTGATCCCTGCTGTTTACAGCTGGTTGTGCAGCTGAGTCACCACTGTGGTTTATTCTAAGGGTCACCATAACTGTTGCCGTTGCAGAAAAAAAAGAAAGTCTAGAAAAATTATTCTGAAAGTCCCTATCTCAGCAGGTTCTTTCAAGTTTTTTTTTTTTTTTTCTCCTTTATTGCTTTTTTCTTTTCTAAGGAGGAGGAAGTGGAAGACGTTATCGTTTCACTTGTGTGAGATTTGAGTGTCTGCTTAGGTAGATGCTAATGCAAACATTGTCTTGAGTTTGAATAATTAAACTGAATTATTTTAAGATCGGCATCTACCTTAAAAGCACTAAAATCTTATTTCTGAATAAAGGTCGCCCATAAATACTGGAAATGCCTGGCATATATTTTCCTTAGGAGTAGACAGCATTTGCCTCTGAGCGCTTGCAATAAACATTAAATTCCAAATGCTTTCCACTCAGCTGCAGGACTCATTCCCCCTATTTTGTCCTGTTGCTTCCATTCAAAGCTGTGCAACCAATTGTTTTTTCATTTCCTTGGCAGTTAAAGAAACAATTTCCAATACCATTTTTGTTTTTAACTGAGGTCCCTAAAAGTTAAAAATACATTGCACGTCAGCAAATGAATTTTAGCTGGAACACAACTTTAAAAATATAAGTTGACAAGAATATAAATTTGCATAAAAAGCCCAATGCAGTGCCTTCAAAAAAGGCAAGATCAACATCTTCTGAGTTGCTGCAAGCAATCTGGTGAAATGGCAACTGCAGGAGATTTTTAGTGTCAGCTGAATGTGATTTGTTACTTTCCCGAGTTTTTGAACCAGTTGCAGTTTCCTCACTCCACAGATTGTGGACAGCCACAGACCCCACGCTGTGCTGAGCAGAACTCATATTCTCAGTGTCTTGTCCTGAAGAGATTTATTAAATGCGCTGAACGAAGACCTTGTAACTAAGGATCAGGTTAGGAAAGAAGATTGGTATTGGTGTAGCTCTGCCCTCAGCGAAATCCTACTAACTGCAACAACGCATTTGGAAAATCCTTTTCGGTGCTAATGCTTCTAATCTTGATATTTCACTACTCTGAGGGATGCTCTGTCGTACTCAAAACTCACATTTGAATTCTGCTTGCGTTGGTCTGGGGCGTTGCTTTGTTCCTCAGACACATCCTGGATGAGATCTCATTGGATTTTCATGGATTTTGCTACATGCAAACATATGCAGGCTGGATAGACATAGGCTCCTATTAAAATCATCAGCAACCAGACCCTTACGGTACTTTAGGGCTGGCAGGATCTAGGCTTTACATCCCAAAAGGGTTTTATAACATGAAGTTAATTGCATCTGATGTTTCAACTCCTCTGTTCCATCGAGCTCATAATGAGACTCTGGCAAACAATTTCTTCTGAATAATTTGTTGCATGAATTCAACCTCTTTCCCAGCTGACAAAAGCCATGAATAGACTGCATTTCCTCCATCACATTCACTGCTGCCTGAGTGAACGGAAATATGTTTTCCCCTGGCTTGCCTTTCTTGGAGGGCAGGCTGGCTGTAAAAACAAGGCTGCCAGTTCCCATCTACCCTTATCTTCGTACGGTGGGGAGGGTCAGCCCGTCCTAGCCGCCCTCTCTCCTACCAAGCAGCCTGCTCTGGGCTGTGGGGTGACTCCACAGTGCTGGACTCCACATTTTTGGGAAAGGTGCGAGGCTGGCAGCTGCCACACGGCTGTCACCACGCTGCATTTCCTCAGGAGGCTGGGATGAGCGGCATGCAGCCCGCAGTGGCTGGGGACAGGACATTGCCTGTCACGGCTTATCAAGAGAGGCAGAGGCACATTCTGCAAGCGCGGAGCTCAGGGCTGTTCCCCGTGCTGGGAGCAGCTTGAAGTGCCCATAGCTCCGCTTTGTATTTGGGGGCTGATAAGCTTCCACGCTGGTTTCACTCCCAGATAGAGAAATGCTTGTTTGACATGTTCCCTCAAATACATCAGGAGCTTTTCTGCCCCATTGGCCCAGCGCCGGGCACCACAGCAATACAAATTTAAAACCACAGACCAGAGGTCCCTCCATTCCTGTGGAAAGAGGACAGGAGGACGGGGTGGCTGTGCCTAGCAGGAGCACGTTACCAGTGCTGGTAGAGCAATCAGCATGCTGAAACCACCCCAAACTCCCCAGACCTCATGTGCTTTTCCAGCACAAGCAATCCAGGTGACACCCAGCGGACACCCAGAGGGACACTGCCCTGTTGCCCCCAGGCCAAAGGACCAGGATTTCCTCGGGGCAGCTGTCTCCTACCTGTGCCTGTGGCAATGCCGAGCACAAGCAACAAGGAGCAGTCTCAGTTTCTGGGGAGCAAGGCTCCAGACAGCCAGCATGTTCCAGCACGGCCGGCTGTGCTAAGCAGACACAGGGCCCCAAGGTCCAGCTACATCCACACACTCTTGAAATCAGCCTGCTCACAGCCTCAGATCTCATGTCATCCAGTTCAGCATCTAGCATTACTTTGCTCTTGGGTGGAAAGAGACCTGGAATTTAGCCTGAAGCTGGCTGCAAGTAAAACTTGCCAGAACTGCAAAGCCAACCCTACCTGATGACAGACACATTTTTTTTTTCTTTTTTTCTTCTGACTGTGACAGCTAATATCCAAAACATCTCAATGACAAGTCTGCTGGACAAAACAGGTGAGTGTTTTTCCTCTCTGAGTGCATTTATATAAGGTCAGGCTTGGGCTGTAGGCAAAAACTGGACAGCTGTGCTTTCCCTGAGGATTTTTAATTCAGCCCTGGGACATCCCATCAGAGAGCTGGGGGTCTCCATCCCTGGAGGTTTACAGAATTTGTCCAGACCTAGTGCTGGTGACAACAGAGGGTTGGGCTGGAGATCCTCGGGGTCACTTCCCACCAGCTACAGCTGAACAGAAAGGCACCTCTCCTTCCCGGTGAAGACACAGCTCTACCCTAACATGGCTGGTTTCGGGCTATCAGTACAAAGGGCACAGCCCATTCCTGTTCCCCTCGCAGAGAACAGCCCAGGACAGCGTTCTCTCCCCAGTCTCCATCCTGGCTTTGCCCATGGTGAACAGGACAAACACCTGGAGTACTGGGAGATCATTTCAGCTGTCAGCAAGAAGAACAAGGCAATTACCTGGCCAAGATGCAGACGTAGAAAACATCTCTCAGCCAAAAAAAACCAACAAGCTGCTTCTTCCAGTTTGACCTGCTGAGACTCAGAGGGCAGCCTGTGCAGAGGGCAAGCTGGGGAGCACATCCTGTACCTCACCCCCCAATGGCACAGGGCCTCAGACACATCCCTCTGTCAGGCTCCGTGCTTCTTACAGTGCCTGTCCCACCGAAGGCAGTGAGAACCCTGCTCCCCCCAGGGCAGCTCGCCCTCCACATCCTTGCCTGGTGAACGTAGCCCCATCGCAAGCAGCGGGGTTTCTCTCAGCCATCTCAGTTCTTGCCTCTGGTTGCTGCAGTTTATCACTGAAGGAAATGCCAAATTTATAGTTAGGGGACATGTCCTGATCCAGCCATTGATCTTGGCGTGTCCAAGGCTCAATGATTTTCTTTCCTGATCTACCTCTGTCTTATTTCAGTGGACACCAGTTTAATTGCAAGCATGCAAAAGTCCCAATATTGATAATATCTCAACGAGACACAGCATTATTTTTCTTCTTCCTGGCCATGTGTTTTTTATTCAGAAAGACTATGGCCTCCACATATTACTGCAATAAAAAACACAGCAATGTCATGCCACGACGGCTGAGTTTTCCACGTGAAGCACAGACCTTTCTCACCTATTAAAAAAAACTAAAAGGACAAACATGCACAATACCTTCCCTGCTCATACTCTTCTGGACCACTATTTTCAGCCTAGGGGGTTTCCTGAAGCTGTACTTTATTTGTTTAATAGACCTAGCAGATGCTGTCCTGCACCCATAGTGCCTCTTGGAAAGGAATTCCGCAAGTTTACACTCGCAGCATGATGAATTGCCTCCTTTAATTCATTCTGGATTTGATCTCGAGCAGCATCATTTTATGACCCCTGGTTCTTCTACACTCGGACACTATTTATTTCTTTCAGACCCCTTGAAATTTGGTAGAGTACCATCACATGCCCTCCCAAGGCTTTGCTTTTCTAAGCTGAAGAGTCCCAGCCTAAATGATTTATCATTGCCCATAGGGAAGCTGTTACAGATCTCTGATCATTTGTCACCCTTCATTGAGCCTTCTCCCATTCTGCTCTTTCCTTTAGTAGAGATAGGGGATCAGAACTGAACGCTGTATGCAGCCTGCTGGCAGTCCATGGATTGTTTTGAGAAGCACAGCAATACCCTTTAGTTTGTCTCTGTTCCCTTCCGTTTAATTACAAATTCTTGATTTGCTCTTTCAACTGCTGTGCACGGAGCTGGCACTCTCATGACTTGCTTGTATCGCATCCACCAGGTCTCTCCCTCTCAAGTGATAACAGCCAGCTCACAACCCACCACTTTATATATAAATATAGGATTTTTCCTTCCCTGTTGTATCATTCTGCTCCTGAAATTCCACCAGTTTTCCTTGCACTAGTAATAAATTACATATTTTTGAAAGTAATTTCAAAACAACATTCTTTTTCATGATTTTTGATTAAAAATTTGGAAGTCTTTTCTCTCTCTCTCTCTCTCTCTCTCTTTTCACTGACCC
The DNA here is from genome assembly GCF_011077185.1 of Oxyura jamaicensis. Classification (NCBI taxonomy): domain Eukaryota; kingdom Metazoa; phylum Chordata; class Aves; order Anseriformes; family Anatidae; genus Oxyura; species Oxyura jamaicensis. Next base: position 13,815,019 of record NC_048895.1, read on the forward strand.
CCTTTCAAATAAAACAACATTGGAGAGCAGAGAACAGATGTGACTTTGAGAAACATTTGGTAAGAGAAAATTGACAGAAGTGGTTTCTGACCCCATCGAACCTCTCCATTTTCTATATGATTATGACTTCAAAATTTAGCTTCAGAACACGTAAGAAAGCCCTTCACAAGCAGGCACTAAGATAAGGCACAAACCATGCTATCTGCAAAGACTCATTAGATAAGGGAAGGGCTCTTGTGGAAAGCAACAAAATTCATAGCAACTTGACAAAGAGGGCCAAGAGAAACTAGTTGTTTAAAAGAGGCAGTATTTTGCCAGAAGAGAAAATGCTGCTAATGGAAGCAATCACTTAATAAAGGTAGCTCCTTGTATAACAGCCTGCTCCTCCGTCTTGTTTGAGCAATTACATGGTGTTGCACTATGCAAGCACCGCTATCTAAACAGCTCAGTGTCATGTTCTGATGCCTTCCAAACCATTGCACAGGGACATTATAATTAACCTTAGTGATCCAACGTTATCCAAACAGTAATATTTTTATTTTATTTTTTATTTTATTTTTATTTTTTTCCTAGAGGCTCTGTTTTGCCCTATGGCCATGTGGTTAAGGGTGAAGGCTAGGAAATTATGCCTAGTTTGTTTTGACAGGAAGAGAGGCTGCATTGTCTCAGGGCAAATGGCACATTAAGCCTCCTTACACATTGGTGGAAACTGGAATTTCCACCTACCACAGGTGGTTCCTGAAGTGAAGGTAGAAAAAGATCGAGATGATTTTTCATCTGCTGCCCCCAGGAATCATAATTCCTCTTGTCATTGTTACTAGGAGAGGAGAACAAAAAACATTAAGTCTTTCCATCTGACTGAACGTTACAAAATGTGCCCACTGGAGGTGTGAGTGTGCCTGAAAGCATGCAGTGCTGTTTGCTGTGCAGTATTCATGGCTGGTTATTTCATTTCTTCTCTCTGCACTGAGTTCGTTACAACTAGTACATTAATTTCTTAGCAACATTCATCTTACCGCTCACCCAAACTCCCTACTACACAAAACTGATAATCTGATTTAAAAAAAAAAAAGAAATCCCCAACAATACTTTGAAACTACTAAGAGGGGTGAGTCATCTCTTTAATTTAGGCCACGGTACTATCTGAAGCAATAATTTCTTTAGCTTAGAGAGAAAACAGGGCTGCCAATGTCCTCTTCCTCCTCGTCTGCATCTCAAACTGCACGCAGAACCTCACCCCACATGGCTCCCACACTTCTCTGGTCTGCCCACTTCAGACATGACCACAATTGACTGTTTATCATCTCAATTATTTAATGTTCCCTTTTTCTTTGTGAGCGATCACATTAACCCAGGCTCCTCATGTAAGAAAAATTATCTTCCTTACAGATCTATGAGGTGCTAATTAGCAGCCGTGGCTGGGTGTTTGCAGCAGACATGCTTCTCCTGTCTGCAAAGCCTTGTCACCATAGATGAGAATACAACACTGCATTAGGAAGCTGGAAATTTGCCCTGCTGGGCTCTCCATCTGCTCTCTGTCTAGAAAGACCAAAAACAAGTGTTTCCAATCAAAGCAGAAAAAGGAGCTCCAACAAGCCATCCCATTTGCTCGGTCCCACAACTTCTTGGCGGTACCATTTCATGAACGCAATATGTGCAGGAAAGGTTCTGGGCTTGTTCTGGTGAAGGAGAGGGAAACCTGCACTTAACATCATATCCTGCTCCAGCTCTTGTTTTGCAGAGCTGTGTACTCTGTGTGTGTGTGTAATAACACCAGCCAACAGTACAAGCCAGCAGTGTGCCCTTGTGGTGTACCATATGTGGTGTGTGTGCCCACATATCGGGCTGCATTAGCTAAAAGGCCAAGCAAACTTATTATTCCACCCTATTTGATACTGTTGAGGTTGCACCTGGAGAACTGTGCATAGTCTGGGGTTCCCCAGGGCAAGAGTCATCCAGTAAAGGTGATCAAGGGGCTGGGACCCATCATGGGTTGCTTTTGTCTGGGGAAGAGAAATCTTATTGCTGTCATCAGCTGCCTGAAGGGGGATATCTCAGAAACACACAGTGGAAGAAGAGGAGGCAAAGTCAACAAATTGCAACAAGGGAAGTTACAATTGGAAATGAGAAAAAAATTCTTCTCTGTGAGAGCAGTTCAGACCTGGGACTTCAATATGAGAAGAAGGTCTGCAGAGAAGTCCCTGAGAGTATTTTCCCCATCACAGCCTTCCTGCGCAATTACTAGCCATGGCAAAGAAGGCTGCAAACACTATTTCATTGAGATAAAGGCCCATCAGCTTATTTCCTTGGTGGAAGAGAGGTGCCCACTGCACAGATTGCAGGGGCCCCTCCCCAGCATCAGCTCTGGAAGCAGCCCTGCTTTCTGGTTGAAAGCGGAGCAGATCTCCACGCTGCAGCCCGTGGAGGAGCCCCCGGTGGAGCAGGTGGATGTGGCCTGGAGGAGGCTGCAGCCCATGGAGAGCCCCCGCAGGAGCAGGCCCCGGGCCGGAGCTGCAGCCCGTGGAGAGGAGCCCACGCAGGAGCAGGGGACCTGGGGGGAGCTGCCACCTGCCCGTGGGGGACCCGTGCTGGAGCAGTTTAGTCCTGGGGGATGGACCCCGTGGTACGGAGCCGTGTGGGAACAGTGCTTGAAGAGCTGCTGCCTGTGGGAAGCCCACGCAGGATCAGTTCAGGAAGGACGGCATCCCGTGGGAGGGACCCCACGTGGAGCAGGGGCAGAGAGTGACCGTGAAGGAATGGCAGAGACAAAGTGTCAGGGAAAAGCCCCCATTCCCAGTTCCCCTGAGCCACTCAGGGGAGGAGGTAGAAGAGGGTAGATGCGGGGGAAGATGTTTTTAGTGTGCTTTTAGTTCTCACTGCTCTAGTCTGTTAGCAGCTGTTAATAAATTACATTAATCTCCCTTATGCTGAGACTGTTTTGCCCATGATGGTAATTGGTGAGTGTTTTCCCTGTCCTTATCTCAACTCGGGAGACTTTTCTCATTGTAATTTCTCTCCTCTGTTCTTCCATGGAAGAGAAGTGAGAGAGCAGTGTGGAGGAGTTTAGCTGCCTGTTGCTGTGGTGCCCCAGTCCGTGTGAGCACAAGCAGTGGAGAAGAAAACCACTAGCTCTGTAATTAAGGATTTCTTGCCTGGGTCATTCAGCCCCAGAATATAATGAGTGCCCTCCAAAAACCCTTGAGCATTTTGTTGTCTCAGGAGAGCTACAACCCCTCTGAACATGTTAAACTCGAGCAACATCCTGCTACAGAAATTCCTGAAATGAGCCCAGTCCCTTTGTGGCAAGGCCCATCTCTCTGCCTTGTCTACATAGCACCAAGAACACAGAAGCTTCTGCCCCCAGCTATGCACCCTTGGCACAATTGTAATAATTTTCAAGGAAGGTATACTCAGAGGAAGAAACAACATCTGTTGGTATCCAGGGACTTCTCTACAGTCTTTCCAAATCAGCAGGCACTGCTGAGAGCCAGTTAGCTGCATCCATGGACCTGACTGATCCAGGAATAAATGTAAAACAGCCCAGGTTACTGGGGCTTGCAATCTAAAGCTCATTTCCACCTCCCTGCTCATGGCTGGGCAGAAGGTGTAGAGCTTTTCTGGGCAAGACTTCATTAAGGTTGAAGAACTGTGGCCATAGACAGTTATTTTCTGTAGCAGAGCTCTGCGATGACTGATGCTTCATATTAAACTTGATTAGTATTCACAGCAGAACAGGTACGGAGGTTCAGAGCAAGACTCTGATGTGAACAATAAAATGGAAAAAAAAAAAAAAAACATAACATTGAAATGCTGCTGGTTGATTTTTTCCCCTCCAGTGTTAGCTCAACTTTTGATTACAATCCCAAATGCTGCCCAGGAGGAGCACAAACAAACAAAAAATCTGGGAGTTAAATCACTTCTCCCAGGCAGTGCAGCTGAATGCAGCAAGCACAGCTCTGGCCTTTGCTGTGGTGCCAGCCAGGATCTGGGGGTTCTGTGGGAGAGCTGGGTGGTGGAGAGGGGCAGGAGGGACTGAGGGATGGAGAAGGCATGGCACACCTCATGCTGCCGGGCAGCTATGGGGAACTGGTATTTTCTCCTGCTAGCCCAGGGTGTCGGCTTTTTGTGGGTGCTCTGCATCCCGTCCTCCTGCCCGAGGGAGGCCAAAAAGCCAGGCTGAGCTGTAGGGCTGTGGGATGGCCAAGCAGTGGAGAAGGAATGGGGATGAAACACTGTGCTGACTTTTAGGGAGGCTGCCAAGGAAGAGCTGAAATTTAAGCCCTGTGTAAGTGTTCTTCCCAAGACCGCTTCACCTCCTGACCCTCGCCATGTTAAATGCTGCTATGTTCCTCAGAACTTGGCAAGTTAATTTCTGCAAAAAATAATAAAATAAAATAAAAGAAGCAAGAGTAAAACATTTCTTGAAGTGACATCAACCACTATGGCATTGCAGGACACTGCAGAACTCAAAGGCTTTGCACTCAGCCACGTTGGTGAAGTAGGATGGAGGTGCCCAAGACTTGGCAAGCAAAACACACGTTATTTTTTTGTTATTCAGGTGGGTTTTCCGATCTGTAATATTTTCCTCCTCTCTCAGCATTGCACTTTCTTCTCTGTAGATGAAGCACATTTACCAGGAAAAGCTTGGTTCCCACATCCCTTGGCCTTTTGCAGCCAGCCTCCACCCCAACCTCCAGCAGCCACTGGAAGTTGCCAGAAGCCATTGGAAGTTTCTGGAAGCTTCTGGAAGCCACTTGGGCACTGCCCATCAGACCCAAATAACCTGCATCCTGAAATTCAAGGGGGTAGGGTGCCTGCAGGCTGTGCTGAGTGGCAGAAGGTTGAGGACAAATCACAGAGACCATGCCAGGAGGGTTACGACCTGCCTACTTGAGAGGTATAACCCAGTGCTGGTTAGTGTCAGTGTCAATGCTGATAACGCTTTCAGATGAACGGGAGACTACCAGGAACTACATATAATTAGACACAGATATATGTATTTAGCAGTGAACATAATAAAGGTGAGTACCCATTTATTTAACTTACACAGTAAATGTATCCCATTCAAAAAAGCGCATTTTAGTTAGGGCTGGTCAGACAATGAATTTCCACCATGCAGAAAATGCTAATGCTTCAATACTTAAAGGAAATACCATTACAGTGGAAATATCAAATAGTGGAAGGAAAAGATGATGCTTCGACATTGCTTCTGGAAGATGAATCCCCCCTCCCACCTAAAGTCTTTCCACTGTCCTGAAAGCAAGGATCTGTGACAGTCTTGCTGTGGTTATACTGCCTAAGCAGCGTAACGGAGTATGGGTTGTGGGGTATGCTAGTTCTAATACGGATATAATGTACCACTGTATTCACATCAAACTTGGATTAATCAAAGGATCACACACATTTATTTACCCGGAAGGAGAAAGGTGGAGGAACTGGGGGAAGGGGAGCTGCTTCTTGCTTAAATGTTCACATAGAAATGCTCAGTTTTCTCTGTTTCTGCTCCTGTTCTGCTCTGCTTTGACTCACAGGCATTTTCTGAGAGGTGTTATCACACACAAATGCACAGTCCCCGTGCTAGTGAGGGACACAGGACACGGAGAGGTGAGGGGGCTTTATTGGGATGCTGTGGCCAGGAGGGACATAGCAGCCTCAGGCTGTGGCAGCGTGTGAGCCACGCCAGGGAGCCCGGTGCTGAGCGGCTTCTGTGCCCAGATCAGATCTGTGCTCCTTTGAAGGCTGCTGGAAAGCTGGAGAGAATCCAGAAAAGGACAATAGAACTCGGCCAGCGGCTGGAGATGATACTTCACAAAGAAAGAGAGCTTTTTCTGCTCCAATTATCGAGAAGAGGAGTGTGAGGTGACTGGGTATAGTGCATACAACCTTCAGGGGATACAAATGTTGAGAGGCTTTTTTAACTGAATGGAGGAAGAAAAGGCTAATGTTTCTGTTAGCATCTTAGGATGGGGTTTGAGGGTTTGCTTTACACAATAGCAAATTCTTGAGGCTAGTGCAGAGGAAATGAGTGACACGGATGCATTTGGCTGGCCAAGTGCTGTGGGAAAGGTGAGCGCCCCATGCCCTCTCGCTGCCCCAGCCACGGAGAAGGAGCAGAAATTGTGTTGCCACAAGAATACATCCCAGTTCACGTCTGTCCCTTCCTGGCACTGCTCAGTCAGGCCCAACCTGCTCTCCTGATTCAGACATCTGAGAGGGGACCACTTGGCACTCAGTGCTGCAAGCAAACCTTATGGCTTTGGCAAAAGAAAGGCAACATCTGGCTCCGAATGACTTAAAAGCCGCCCCTTGATTTTTTAATGCCATTGCTAAATTTCTGTGCATCTCGCTCTCTCCCCCATTCCATCTCAGCCTTTAAAACCTAATTAGGTTGAAACGACTGCCCCAGGCCCCTGCTCTTGTTTTAAACCCATTGTGTCATGCTTAAATACCATGATGACAAGCGCATTATAAATTCGGATGAACACACTAAGACCACATTCCTGCTCTGTGCAAAACTTGTGTTCTTCAGCCTTTTTCTCTGAACAAGACTGCTTCTCCTTTTGCACCACGGCAGTGGTTTGCTGCCTGGAAGCAGCAGACAACTCTGACAGATGTCCAAAGAAGAGAAATCCCATTCCAGGAAGCTTAAATGTACTTGCACTGAAAAATATCCAAGGGTCCACAGATTGAGAAAGCTACATGTCAGCTTAGTTTGCACCTGTGAATATATCAGGAAGGAGAATCTATTGTCTTTCTGATGGTGTTCAATATCTTAAGTTAAATGTCCATCAATTAACCCAAGGTAGAAAGGTTGGAGAACATTTCCCTGAAGCAACTATAAATGTAATTTCCTGTAATTATGAAGCCCTTTTCATTGCCACAGCGGCTTTAAATGGCTTCACTCTACCTGAGAATCAGGTTAATAGATTTGGCTTTAGCTCATGTATCTGTTTTCAAAGAGCTGATGGATTATTAATAGATATTTATTCAGGTTACCCAAAGACGGATGAGGACCACACCATTCTTGGTGCTATATGAACACAGAAGTGCCCCAAGGCAGTCCTGTTCTGGTACTTTCATGCCATCATCGTCTTCCCTATATTTAAGCAAAACCCAGCCTAACTCATCATGATTTGCATATCCAGCACTAACTGCACGCAGTGACACTTTACTTTCTATACCAGGGAGCCTGTACTGATGGGACACCCAATGGACTTTGCTGTCCAGAAGGTCTGCAGTCAGAAGCTGATGCTCAGTAGGACAGTGGGAACACATAAAAACGAACTCCTGGAAGCATTGCCCCTTCAGAGTTAAGCAGCAGCTGGCAGGATAGTGTTGCAGTCTGAAATTTCAGATGCTCAGTGCTGAACACAGGTCACACAGAAGCTTTTACAGCTATTCCACAGATATTTGATCTTACAGCTCGGGTACCTGGGGGCTCCTGCGGTAATTTTCTGTTCAGCTTTTCAAGAACTCCTTTTGGTTGCTATGCAATGTGCGTCTTTCCCCTGACTACAGATGCTAGTTTACATCATTCATCACGATTTGACTGATCTCCAGTGTGACCTATCACAAGAGTGAAGAATTCAGTGAATAAGCATGGCTTATAAATGTCATGTGAACATGCTTTACTTTTTTTTTTTTTTTTTGACTACACTGTAGTTCTAATCCTTAAGCACAGCAAAATACCAGCTCTTTATATTAAAAAAAAAAAAAAAGGAAAGTACGTTTTGTTATAATTCCTACAAATCAGTTTGTCCTCCTATGTCCTCCAGTGAAATTAATCCTTCTTCCCTTGAAATGGGCAAGGAAGGTAGCAAGGCATAAACGCTTTTATTAAGAATGCAAGGAAAGTGTGCATAGCCAATGGATACAGTGTAGTGTAATGATGAGCCAGATGACATCTTGTGGGTTAAGCTATTGCTGCTGCACAGTTTTAATAGGGCACAATCTGTTTAGCTGGAACATTTGGCTTCTAGGTATATGAGCTCAGGAAATATCTGAATGTTAACTTTCACATTCCTGTCTGCTTTCTGGACTTGTCTGAATGCTCAAATACATGCTTGAAGTTGCCTGTTCTTATTCCAGATGGCATCTCATTGGAAACAGTCATGCCCAATGTGTGCAAATAGGCTGTGATGTGCAGAAATGTTTACTGGGCAGCCATAGGTCATTTGGCTCCTCCGGCTGCTGCCGAGGGTCCAGCACTGCTTCTCCTAACCAAAGGGATTGTATTCAGCTCCAGTGAGGCTCTGGACAGCCACAGCCACACTCGGTGATGCAAACTGATAGCAGTGGCTCGTGGTACTGGTGCACAGCCTGATCTAGATCACTGCATCTCACCTGGGACTTGCTGCACCTTGAGACTCCTGTGTCACCACTGCCTGCTCCAGCCCAGGTGGGGAGAAATCAGGTGGAGATACTACACATGAGCCAGGGATCCTGCATAAGGCCTATGGATGGGGCTCAATGCCACAGTATTGTGTCAGAAGTAGGGCACACCTACTTGAAGGTTGGGATGGACCCGAAGTCATGTTGCTCTTTGTGCTCCCTCCAGTGGCAGTCCCTTACCTGAGGTGCTCAAGGAGAAATGATGTGGTTTTGTGCTGACACCCTGCCCAGCGTGCGTATTCCCCTCTCTCCAGCCTCCTGAGCTGTGGCAAGGCATCAAGCAGCCCTAGAGTCATGTTGAGAGCATCCCTGTCCTGCTGGAGTCCCACTATCTGCTTCCACCCCCTGGTCCTCTTAGCAAGCTCCATAACCACAGCAGTGACCCCTTACAACACTTGACCAGAGGATGTAACTTACTCTGTGGAAACATCTGAGCCAGCCTCCAGCTCTGCCTCTCTCCTTTTCCTCAAGGTTAGCTCCTTGTCAGCAGCACCCTGATCTTCACAGCATGGCTCAAGTGAAGGATTTAAAGCTCTAGCTCATTCAAACTCAGTTAAACCAATAACGTGTTAGCAAATAGCATTCATGAAGAGAGGCACAAGCCACCAGTCCTCAGGATGCATGGAGAACCAGCCTACCCGTGAAGTTTTAGGAGAAGGCAGAGAAGCATTTCTCCTGCAATGCCCTGACCTGGTATTACAAGCCCAGCATTACTACCAAAGGACGAGGCGTTTGCTCCCGTCCAGCACAGCCATCAGCATCAGCATGTGCAGTGGTATGGGAGGACGGCAGGAACGAGACCACGCAAATGTCAGTAAGTCTGGGTGAGCTCAAACTTGCAGCACTTTCTTACGTACCATAGAGACAGGCAGGTGTTTGCTGCATGGGCAACACATCTGAAATCTGCCTCAGTAGTTTTTCCTCTGCCAGCGTGCATTTTACATGAGCAAGTCACAGTGAGGCAGGTGAGCACATGCAAGACCACATTATGCTGGATGCCATAGGGACTCTGCCACTTGCATGGGTCCAAGATGCCTGACAGACTGAAGCATCCTTGCTTGGAGGGAATGAGTTTAAAGTTCAATATTACTGAAGTCTAGGGTTGCTCCAGGGGGAGCAAAGGATTTAGGAACTGAGTTAATTGACTTTCTGTAGAGTACATGTTCCCAGTGGCTCCAGAAGCATTTGAACAATTCCTGCTCTGAAAGCCTCTGAGCTCTGGGCATAGCCTACCCTGAGCATGGATGAGTAGCTACCTGTGTATCCTCATTACTCTTTCACCAAGAGTAATATATCAGGCCATTTAAGAAGGCAGCTAGAGATTCCCCTGGATATCAGCACGCTTTGAAATTAAGTATCGGGTAACTCAGGGTTACACATTTTTTCCATTCTTAACGAGAATTACAGGAGAGGTGTGGCAAGAGTGATTTGCCCCAGGTATTTGAACTCTTTTATTTGTATAATACATGGTATTTCCATGTCTTACCCAGGGTCAAATTTGGTCAGGCTGTTATGGCTTGACCTTGGCACATTCCAAGGCTTTTTCCCCATTATTATTATTTCCTTCTTTGCTCTTTATAGGAATTCTCCGTTCACTTTAATGAACCTCTCCACTAGTTAGAAAAGCTGGACATTTTTTAAGAGCTATGTGGCCAGGAGGGTTTTTCCAAAGTGCTCAGGTATCTGCTAGAAGTGTTCCAGCAATATAGCTGTCAACATGGAAAAATGCTAACAGCAAAACACTGAGATGAAAATTTAAGATATACTGAGGTGAAGATATTCATTTTCTGATTCACTGGCTGAGGTCCTTGCTTGGTCTCTCTCACTCTCTTGAAAATGCTATTGAGTGAAAAGCATTACCTGCTGAGAGAAAACCATGTGTGATTTTCTCCTTTTCTTGAACTTGCAAAGACTGTGGAAAATAACGGGAAAATAGTGTAATGGGCCCTGCTGTGGATCCCTGAAGCAGGATCTGACCATCTTCCTTATGAGATTCCCACTGTGGAGCCCACCAGATGGCTGCTCAGGACTATGGGATGGTGGAACTCCTCCAAGCCCCCAGCTCCATGAGAAAGCCCAGCTTTTTGGGCAGAGGGAAGCTGCACACCTTTGCTAGCAGGAGAAAAATCTGCTGCAGTAACAAGGTGTGCCTGCAACTTGCCAGTGCAGAGGTAGAATCACCTCTCAGCTCATCTCGTCTTGGGTCGTGCTGCCTCTCCTCCCCTTGCTCCCTGACATTTTCTCTCTTTTCTGCATGTTCACCATCTGTTGGAGCTATTTTTCTGCATACGGGGATGGAGATGCTGATTTTTTAGTTCTCCCAGTGGATGATCCCAAGGAAGGGCAAGGGATTGAAGTTGTAATTTAACTGAATTGCATCTCTGAGCTGGAAACTCAGACAGCCTTTATTGTTACATCCATTCTCCGTTATGTTTTAATCCTGGATATTACAATGGTAAATACAATTCCCAGTTCCTTTCCTGTTGGCCTAGAAAATATCCTACCAGTAACAAGTTAATGTTATCGCTTAGATCTTGATATTATTATTATTTTTAATAATAACACACATATAAAATTATAACAGTAATCACTAATTTTGGCTGTTGCAGGCCAAGCAAAACCTAACAGCAGAAAATCCTTCAGGGCCAGACAAAGAAACAGCTGCTCTCCTGAAACCCCAGAAGTGCAATTGAGCTCCGATTTACTCTCAGCATCCAGCCTGTAATTTTATTCCTGGTAAGTGCTTGCCTCTCAGGGCACCTAGGAGTTAGGGAACCTGTTTGGGCAGCCTGGCTGCTCCGTGTGTTTTTGCTGAGCTGCAAACCCGGACTGCAACGTACAGAGCTGCGGCAAATTGGGTGTGCTGTTTGAAAACTGGAAGTGGTAGTGCAGGAGAGGCTTGCCCACCCATCAGAGCCAGAAGAATGTTTTACTCCTATTGTAGGCACGGTCTGTAATTTGTCTCTTGCTCTAAGCCACTGGCTTTCCTTGGAGCTGATAGAGCCCAGGGAAATTCCTGTTGCAAATCACACCCAAATTCTGTATGCATTTCCCTGCTGCATGTTTGACATAGCGCAAAACTCACATGCAGTGGTATGATCCAACAAGGACCCTCCAGGTCCCACATCACTGCACACAGGGGCAGCGCCAGCCTCTGCTAATGCTCCAGGTGCAGCAGGGCCAGAGCCTGCTGCTTTCTGCTCTAACTTTGCTGGGGTCAAACAAGTGTGCAGGCCTCCAGGGCCACCTGCAAGTGTGTAACAGGTATTCATCAGTGGCTGATGCGGGGTCTTTTCCCCAACAATGCCACTCAAGCTAATAAAAGATATTAGCTGTCCCCAGAAAGCCTCACTCTGCTTGCATGATCAAGCAGTTGCAGCTACAACCATGGCATTTCTCATTTTGCTTCCAGGCATAGTAGCCTGGATGCTGACCACAGATGGGTGTTTCCTGGGACTGTGCATGTTCTTTATGGTCACTGATTGACCTGCACTGTGCTGTGGACAGGTTGGGTTTTCCTGGGAAGAGTCAAAGAGAGCAGCGCAGCTCCCTACCCTCTTCTTCTTCTCCAGGAATCATTTTACAGCCTCTGCTGGTGACAGACATGGATATTTCTGCTGCAAAGCAATTGCTCACCTATTCCTGCGCTGTGGGTCCTGGGGACTGCAGCTCTGTGCTACTTTGGTCTCTCAGGTGTAGCTGCTGAAAAGCTGGGGCAGGACACCCTTGTGTGTCCTTCAAGGTGGCAACAGCAAATTGAAGCCCTGCCTTTGGGAAGCTGAGACACCATAATTAAAATGAATCAATTACAGCAATGATTCTGATTTCAAACCCACTTCACACTTAATTCTCATTGATTTTAGTTTTACCAGTCGATCACAGAGAGGCAGCGAGGTAGAAGCATTGGTGGTGAGATGAAATCAGTAACCATCAAATGGGTACAGCCATGATAAATTACCAATTAACATCAGCGAGGTAAAAATGGCGGTGATTAACCAGGGAGAGTGCAACTAGGAGCTGTGAAATTGGAGTGGCAATAGCAGGGCAGCTAGTTATTAAAAAGATGTGACAGCACTCAGAATGGCCTTATTGTATTAAAATACTCCCCCTCACATGGATTGTGTTAGCTGACTTGTCAATGGCATATTAAAAAAATAAAAAATAAAAAAAGAGAAACAAGCTTCAGCGTAGAGACTGAGGATTATAAGAGACAAGGTACAAACACAATTGCTGCAGATCTGACCCCAGTTAAAGCTGCTTTTGTGGCATTTAAGCCTGACTGTATCAGGCCATGAAGGGAATTGGCAGGCTTGGATGTTGCTGGAGACATCATGTCCTTATAAACTCTCATATTTCAGTATCCCAATGAATTTATTTTCTATGGGAAACTGCGTTTAACCTATTTCCTGGCTTGTTTTGGTTTGACAGGACCTTGTTCATTGTAAGTACCATGAATGCTGCTTCTTTGTGAAGCTGCACTGAGGAAGGTGACAAATGTGACTCCAGGCAGCTGTGTCAGAGAGCTTTCCGCGACAGGAGATGCCAGCCCCTTCTCTCTGGTGTTCCCACCCCGACAGAACCACAGTTGGATAATCCTTACACATTTCCCACGCATGTTGCCATCCAGAAGCCCCTCCAGTGCAAAACCATGGGACAAAGCACCAAGAGGGAATGGTTCCTGGGAATCCCATTTTTTCAGCTGCAGTCAGAAACACCCAGCTTGCCAGACACAGAGAGGCAGGGAGCCCAGCAGGGACAATTTCCAGCCTTTTAACACAAGGTATTTAACTTTCTTGGTTGTTTTAAGACTTCTGCAGACAAAGGAAGGTCCACTCTGTTTAGGAGCAGCCAACAGTGGCTGCTAATTAGCACCGTGAGGAAGAATATTCTTCTCTTATGCCAGGATTGGGATAATGTCTATTACAAGCAAAAAGGGCACATTAAATAATTGAGATGAGAAATGACTATAGAGAGTAGGAAGGTCTTACAAAAGCAGAGCAAGAGTTGAGCCAAGACCAGATCTGACTCCCGGAAAACTGTTTAAGCAATAAATATCAGCGAAGTAGTCTCATTTTTTTTTTTTTTTTTTTAATAGCAGATAATGGACTGAATGCCTTACAGTCATACAGACCATTCAAGAGCTGTTGCAATAAAGTGACAGAGAGGAGGCCCTTGCTGTTATGTTGTTAGAGAAGACGTTTTTAATCTCACCTACCATGGGATTACTGGGGTTTGCGTCTCGCATCAGTCTTGCTTAGGCTGGCAGGCAAGCACAGCAAGCCCAGCTCCCACCAGCAGCTGTGCCTGTTAGCTGCCAGCCCCCACAGAGACAGCTCTCTGAGCTGTGTTTTTAAGCAAGGAGAAAGCACGGTGCTCAATTGGAAGAAGGGCTGCGGAGAAGACATGCGGCAGGAAGCAGCAGGTGGAGGAGCAGATCAGGGCCTGCATCTCCGTGACAGGCTGATTTGCAGAGACGTAAAGGGAGAAAGATGTTGAGAGAGAAATAACAGGGAAGGATGGGGACAGCAGCCTGACAACTCACTGGGCTTCTCCTGACTTTCGCCTTGCCACAGCAGCTGGCAACAGTAAGCAGGCCATGGACATTCAGGAAAATGAGGGTCAGAAGATGGTTCTAGATGTAGTACTTTGGATGTGCTAAGTATTACGGCTTTGGGAGGAAGAGATGAGCTCAAAGCTGTGTGCAGGAGACAACCAGGTCAGGGATGCCATCCAAGGCACGAGGGTGTGTGATATTCCTGTGGGAAGATGGGGCACTGCACCAAGGCTTGGCCCATCGGGAAATGCGAGTGTAGGCACCTCCCCATGTACCTGCCTTCATAGCAAGTGGAAAATTTCCCTGTACAGTGACTATGCAGAGAGCAAGAACAATGCTTGGTCCAGCTTGCAGGTGCAAAGGAACATTGCTACCTCTCCTCTGTCCCTTCCCTTCCAAGCCAGTGCAGGTGCTATTGTAGGAAAAAGCAAGGAATGAATAGCTCAAATACCCAGAACTCAGCCTCCTGTAGGCCAGCGCAGATGTTACAGAGATGCTTTCAGATGAATGTGGCCCTTCACAAAGAGACAGTCTGACTCAGAATTAATTTAGGCACTAGGAGAGAAAAGAAACAACAAAAAAATCTGCACCCTTATTGTTGGATTTTTGCCTTTGTAACACAGCGAAATTTAAATCCTTAAATTAACTGCACAGAAGCAGGTTTGGGCTGCCTGCAGGCTTTTTAGATACTGCATGGAGACAAGCTTGCTTTCTCTTCAGCTCACAATGCATACAACACGGTGTTAACCAAAAGACTTCTCCTGCTCCTTAGCCCAGATGTGTATTAGTATCTTCCCCTTAACCAGGGCAAGATGTCAAACTGCTGTATCTCTCTCAACAATTGCCAGGACTAGTGTTTCTAATAATACCCAGCCTCAAATTTTTGATGGCAGATTTCAGGAGGATTTAATGTTACCGCTTGGTTGCCAGATAAAGCTAAATCCTTAAACAAAATCCTCCTGCTGTCTCAAACCTTTCTTAAATACTCTCAGAAATGTGCACTATGTATTTTTTGCAGTGAAACCATTACATGAAAAAGTTGCTCTGTGGCTGCAGGTAATAGGGATTCATTGTGTTTGATGGCTATTAATAGTCATAACATGTTATCACGAAGCACTGTGAGCGGCTACAGTGCCTTGCAAATGGAAAAACAGTGTAAATGTGACACTTTAAATGAAAAAAAAACAGGAGTCCATAACTCTTACTTATAGTCCAGTTTCAGTAGCAGAGAGCAGGCTAGCTCAGAGGGGCCTTTTATTATTTCTTTCATTTCTTTGATGTGACGTAGGTTTACAACTTGTTATAGGGAGAGAAGCCCTTTGCTAATTAAAGCACTGTACAGAGTTGCTCTTGCTGTATTTTTAGACCCTTTCACAAGCTCATTTTCAAACACATGGCAAACTTTTCACTCCTCAATTCTCTTATCCAGTTTCTTTGTGCAATGGCTTTACAAAGTGCTACAAATTGGCTTAGGGCTGTAGGTTATCTGCTTGGAGGTCTGGTTCCCTGGACAGATGAAAGGGGAGAAAAATGGCAGTGAATTTTCCTATCTCCTGTTACACGAAGACGGAGAAACACAAATGGGCCAATTTCTTAGAAAAAGCTGCAATGCACAGAAGGACTTCGCAAGCTCATTATTACTAAATTTGTTGTGTTGTAAGGCAGTTTACAAATGCCAAATCATCATGACGTGACTTATTTTTATAAATCTCCTGGACAGGGAGCATGGATAAGCTTGCTTAAGATCAGATGACTAAATTCAAAAAGCTTTTACTATTAAGTAAAATTATGCAGTGCTGTTTTAACAGAAATACATTGTGGGACAAAGGTGACCATTTCTGTATCCAAATGTCTCTTGGTTGTAGCACAGTTTGCCAATCCTTCCTTGTAATATTAGCAGAGGCTCTTTCACTTGCAATAGCTGTTTCAGAGCTGCATGATATAGAAGCTGCGTTCAGCAATTCTGAATTTTAAAAGTTTGTCACTGTGTTTCCCTGAGAAGGAAGACCTTAAAATAAAAGGCAAAATAAATTCACTACAAAATTCTCAAAATCTCAAAACTACCTCTTGAATGAATGCTCTGGGAATTGCATTTGCATGCTGTTCCAGCCAGGAATATAAAGCAAGACAAAGCTTAAACTGGCAGTTTCCTACAAAATAGGAAGTGAGTTTGGACTATCTTCTGGATGAAAGAAGCCGGATGCCCCTTTGAAAACTTCAGTTTTATGGCCTGTAACTCATGATGTCTTTGTAAAAACTCCCTGCCTCTTGAAACCACCAGCATCTCTGCCTTCCAATTTCCTTCCACAGCTCTTAGGGCTCATCGTGACCAGGTCATATTTGCTTCTCTCACCTCCTTCCTGGGCCAGCCTCATTCCAGATCAGCTTTTTCACTTCCCAGCTGATTCTCTCAACATCTTTTTTCCCCTTTTTTGTTTTATTTTATTTTATTTTATTTTATTTTATTTTATTTTATTTTTTTCTCCAGTAACAGACTTCCCTTGTGTGTGGCTTTGGCTCGGCCACGGGGGAGCATTGCTGTCTCCAAGCAGATGTCAAGACTTACTTTTCAGCCTGCCTTATTCCTGTGACAAAAGGATTCAGCCAAGTTTCAAAGCTTCCCTGACAGCATTTCTGTAGTCTGCAGTGTGCTCAGAGGAGAGCCTTCACCCGCTGCATGGGGACTTGTTGCTGATCTGAAGCTACTTCTGCTGAATAACAGTTGAGCGTGTGTTTTTAAGCTTTTTGGCTGGTTTGGGGAACTTGGGGGAGGTGATTCCAACATGACTGGAAGGACACTTTGTGTCTAAAGATGATCCATGTCTGGAGCATCTGCTGCTAAAGTGCTGAGAAATAAATTGATATTTGATGTTCCCATCCCCTCTGTGTCACGGAGGGTGGACAAGGCTGCTCTGAGGGGCCATGCTGAGCTATGCTTCCTTTGCTCCCCTCTGTTGACTCAGTTGTGATCTGCAGGCCACAAATTTTGTCTTCAGTCCAAAATACTACGTGGGTGAAGGCCTTCAGGACAGATTGGGTGTGCGAGGAGGCTTCTTGCAGAAAGCACAGCGAATTTACCGAACTACGGCCTCCTGGTGAGACATGTCAGATTCCTCCCTGCTGGGTCAAATAAATCAGTCCTTTGAAGGGATGAAAGGGTTTAACTTTGGAAAGGGAGGCTTGGTGCTGTCTTTAAACACTCAGCAGCTTTGCCTTTAATATTACGTGTGTGTATGACGGTGCACAGAAGCTGAAGAGATTGTCTGACTCCAAAACACCTTTGTTCCTGCCTTTTTCCCAGGGGAAACCGTAAGCGCTGGTCTGTGCTGCTTCTGGCACCTTCCTCCCCTGGAGGCAACTGAAGCCCACCAACACGGAGCTCCAGCAAGGTGACACGCTTCACTGTTTATTGCACTCTTCATGGACACTGGAGAGCAAAATCACCAGCAGGTTTCTACCTTTGTGGTACTCCTGCTCCAGGAGAGACATAGGATTAGAGACCAACAGAGGGCCCTTCCCACCAGCACTGGGTGTCCATGAACCTCCTCACACGGGCCACAGAAATGCCCAGGATGGAGAGATCCCTGCACTTCCTCTGTGTGGAGGCTGCCAAGCAGCCCAGGCCTTGACACTGATGTTCCTTTCTCTTCTTTGTTCATTGGAAATATCTCCTCAGCTTGCCTCTTGCGAGTGCTGCATCTGTTGGAATGCTGCATGGTCAGAAAAGATACCCACCGTGCCTGAATGGATATTGCTGGGGCTTGCTGCCACTTCACTGCAGAGCAAGGAGCGAAATTTGACATATTGCAAGATGAAGGGAAAGCTCTCTGGGCAAAGCAGTCCAGGGGAAGGGAGAAAAGAGATGCTGAGAGCCTGAGGCTGTGGTGGAAGCACTGTTAGCTCAATGAACTGTAACTGAAGAGGGAAGAGAGGAGCAAACAGATGCTGGGTACAAAATCCCCTCCCACACACCCCATCAAAACTTTTATCCTACACAAAGCCACATTGTGTGGCTTTTGTGTAAACCAAAGCTTACATTGCTCCTTTCTGTGATCTCCTGCTGGGTATGAACTGTGCTGTTTGGCCAGGGCTTGCTTTCAAACCGTTTTTCTTTCTCCTTCGCACTTCCTCAGCCCAAGAAGCCAGACTTCCTTCCACCCCAGTCCCCACCATACATCTACAGACCTTCTCCTCCCTTTCCCAGCAGATGCCTCTCCTTTTTAATTTTATTCTTAGACTTACCCCACAGCTGTCTTTGAATACCAACCACAGGGCCTAGTGTCAGCACCCTTTGCTCTCACCGTTGCTGCTGAAGAGACTTGTGTCAATCTCTGATTCAGGACTTGTTCTCATCTTGTATGAAGAGACCAATTCAGACTCTGAGAGGACCCTGTGCTACTTAACAACACAACCTGTTATTCCTAACGCATAAAAACTGGGGCATTTGTGCCATTGGGTTGGAATACAGAACCCTATTTGACTCTGTTCTCAGAAGAGCTAAATAAAGTTTTTTGTCAAGTAGGCCTCCAAAAAAGATTTTAACCCTGCTGTGACCAGAAATAAAATAAGGCCTCCATGGTCTATTTCCAGGGATGCTTTTCAAGGGCCAGTAGTTTTCACTGTTTGTGTTTAATTAGGGAGCTGTGCAGATGACACTCTGCCATATCCCTCCGTTCACTGTGGTGAAGGACACCGCTGGTACATGAAGCTGGGCTCCTAATTAGCACTTGCTTCCGAGGGTTGTAAAAGAGCTGTCACTTACAAGGTGGCAGACAACATCCCAGGGCCATGAGCAGCTGGGTGCTGCCACTGAGCCAACACCTTCAAGGCACCAGGCACAGATCTCCCAAGAGTGGGGATCCATTCCTACAGCTCCCTCCTCCTCTGTTCCCCATCAGATGGAGGCCGCATCTGTATGGCAATACACCAGTAATGCTGGAAGCCAAAAAAAAAAAAAAAAAAAAAAAAAAGAGTTGCCAGGCAAATCTGAGCAGTGGGAGGATTTTCACATCCTGTGGCCACCTGGCCTGCTGCATGCAACTTTCCTTCAGCTCTCTCCTTTGAGGGCTTTCAACCCCCTCTTCTCCACCTCCGTGCTTCCCCTTTCATGGCTTTATCCATTCTTAGGGCAAAGCTGCCTCTATCTCACCAGCTCATTCCTTACCCTTCCACAAAGAACAACCTCACGGAATAATACCCCAGGTGCAGTGAGCACAGCTGGCTCAGCAGCAGCAACTTCCAATGCTCCACAAAAACACCTGCTTTCTCTGTGCTGAAGGTGACCACTGAGGTGATAAAGGGGGATTAAGCTCCCTGAGAGAGACCAGCATATGAAACACAAAGCCCACCAGTATGGCCTTTCCATGGGCTGGCCATGCCCCATGTGCCCAGCGAGTTGGTGACACACAGTGGCTACTGGAGGTGCTGTCAAAGTAATAATGCTACACAAAAATAACCAAATTGCTGCAGGGTTCAGCCACCAAAAGCCAAAACTGGGAGAAAACAGTATTTACAGTTAAGGTGCTATTTTAACACTGTATTTTTAAAAAGAAACAGCAGTATCAAGACCCTGGCTCCGTCCCTGGCACCATCTAAGCAAACCGAGGCAGGAGGGTTTTGTACAAAGCTAGGCTCTATCCCACCCAGGTGCCAGCTCACGGTGGTCATCCAGCCTTCAAAAGGCAGAGCCTGGCAGAGCCCAGCATAGGTTGGCTGTAGCTTGGGCTGAGCCGTGATGGCATTGCTTCTCCACCCCTGTATGAGCTTAGCCGGGGAGGTGTGCATAGAGACTGCAGCCTTTTTGATGGGGAGCTGGGGATGTGTGGGAATCACAGCTGAATGAGAGACGTGTGGCAGGATTTGCAGAGGGGAAAGGACAGGGATGGATAGAGAACATCAAGTCTATTAAAAGAAAAGTAGGGTTTGTAAAAACTTCTGTGACTCCTGGTAGAACGGTGAGGGCATAGAGGTCTGGGGATAGAGATGACCCAGAGAAGGGATAATGGCAATTAAAACCCAGTCACCTGGACTGATGGATGGGCCTGATAGTAAAGATGAGAGCAATGATATGCTGGAAAGCCCTCCCTTACTATATTGCTCTGCAGACTGGAAGCAGAAATAGGAAAGGCAGGATTCTCATGCTCCTTTAGTCCAGCCACACTAGAGGAAATCAATTGGCCAGCAATCACGCTGCTTGGTGCTGGATGACACAGGCTACAGCCCATGTAGCTGACAGGTTCCCAGTGCCAGTGAAGAGAATAAAACACAATAGAGCCCTCTGCAGTAATCTGTATTTTGCTAGATCTGAGATAATGTTTAGCACTGTGGCTGACAGGAGGAAAAAAAATGAAAAAGCCCAAACAGCTTTAATAATAGATTTTGGAGGACTTTGATCAGTCAGAGACATTTTCTAGTGACAGTTTGTCTGAATCATATTTGGCACTGGTAATATACCACATCTCCTGTCATTCTTTTAATTACTTCAGAGCCTTTTAAAAGAGCATTTTAAAAATTAATTAAGAACACCTCTGCTTTCAGACCAAGCATGAGAAAATAAAATATCCCCAGCTGTTGCATTTTAAGTGGCAGATTGTCCTGGTGCTGCAGATAAGCTTTCTGAACAAACAGCATGCCAACACCAGAACAATCCCCAAAGATAACTTAATTTTGTATCCATTTAAAGGTTTGGGAAGGGAAGTGTAACATATTTGAATTTAAGGAGACAAAGGACCTCAGTTAACTAATTATGTTACCAGAAGTCTGCACAAAATGGATTGGTTCCACTCATTGCTGATTAAAGCTTGAAAAGAAAAGAAAGCTACACCACAGCCGAGTGTAGCCTAAGGTAGAAATGACTTGCAGAAGATTTCTTGTATACAAAACCAGAGGATATGAACTCTTTGGAAGGCAGGAGAAATACCAATAATATAGGATTTATATTAGAGCTGAACAATATTTTTTGAGCTATTTACTTGAAAAATTTACTTCTCTGCCCAGCATCTGAACACTTTTGTGGTGTCTGGCAGTCATATTCAGGAAATTTATTCAGGTGCAGGTTTGGGGGTTGGTGGAATGGTGTTTTCTCTTCTACACTTGAGCTGTTCTGCTTGGTTATAAATGGTCAGCAACATCCTGGCAGGGCAGGCATGAGCGAGTCTAGGGAATGTACTGAAATTCACTGTGGATATATGAACACGTAAACATGGTTATTTGCTGCAAATGAATTGCTGGACATCCAGGAAGCATGTGTGTGTGATGGGGACCTGCAAAGGGCCTAGCTAGGACCTCATACAGCAGCATCTGTCCCAGTAACTCGGCCTTAGTCCACCATATACATGGTGCAGGTACAGGACTGATTGCAGCAAGGGTGAAGAGGGAAAATCTGGATGAACAGCTTCAGTCCTGACACTCCCAGTGCCGTTGTGGAGGGACACTGTGTGAAAACACAACAGCAGGGGAGACTAAAAATGCTGCAAATGTTTTCAGAGAGAGAGGCTCGAGCATCTCCTAGCACATCTCCAGCAGCTGCTGCGAACCACCTGCCCACCAGGAACAGCCCTGGGGCAAAGGTGCCTGTGCCTCAGCTCCTGGGGCCATGCAAATCCAACCAGGCTAGCCAAGCACTTTTCGAACTCTACGAGATTCAACCCAGAGGCTAAAGGCATTGCCCTCAGAGCGCCTTTTGCTGCCCAGCTGCAGCACTGGGCTAGCTGAGCAGCCACTGCAACCCTGCTGCTCTTGGGATCCCACCCACAGGCAGAGGAGAGAGGAAGTGAACAGAAGGAACTCCCCCGACATCATCATGCCTGCTGCAGAGCATGACAGATCAGAGCTGCTGATGGTAGGGAGCCAGTGTGGGAAGTGTTTCCCTTTCTCTTCTGTAGAAAGAAAAATTAAATAACAAGCCAGACCTGGAGCTCCAGCTCACTAGGGCTGTCCATTAAACATGTCAGCCAGTGCAAGAAGCACATGGCCCGTCATCCCTTCCATCAGTGGAACAACTCTGCTTCAGAGGTGCAGGTTTTTTTTGTTTGTTTCATTTTCTCATCATAGCACTGATAAAACCCCAGCCTGTAACATCAGGAGCACTTTTCTCCCAAAAGAGGAGGCCAAACAACTGGGTTAAAGTTTTATCTACCCTCAACCCCTCTGGCCATCAAGAAGGGTCTATGCATGTTACGTCCCTGGTGATGACTTAGTTGAAATCAACTGCAGGTGAAATCAATGGCAACTAGCTTTCAAATAGCCTATTTGCAAAGGTAATACATCAGCTCACTGAAGAGGGACAGCTACATTTTTTTTCCTTCTGATTCTCTGAGCCAAGGCTTCCTCCCCTCTCATCTCAAGTGGGGAACACATTAAGAATGTCAGTTTCCAAGATATATTTAATCCTTGACCGAGAACCACCCAGTAGATAGGGAGGAGAGGAAAAAGGATTGTATCACTTTTACATTTCCTAAAGGTAAGAATATCCTGTCTCTTATGCTCAACCTGTTCTCATTCATTTACACTTTGAAGAGCAAAACAGCAACCAGGCAAATAAAAACCCTGTCCTGAAAACATCTGCCAGCTAGCCAACCCCTTGCTTAACTTGGTGGGAATAGTTGAGGAGCTTTCACATAAAAGGCTCCTCTCTATCGTAAGTGGCTTGATCCGATCATGGTTGGATTCAAGATGCTTTTCTTTCCTGAGCTACGTTTGAAGCTGGCTATACTCTAAGTGAGATGTTGGACCAGAGATCCCATCCTGCATAAACCCTAGGATTTTATGTTTTCAAAAGTAGATTTTAAAACCTGGGGGGCCTTTCCTTCAAAGTTTTTGTATATTGCAATTAGAACTGGAACGTATTTAAGCTATCTTACACACCTCACAGTATTTCCTTCTTTGTAACCCCCCTTCCCACTCTAGTACCATTGTTTTAACTTACACCTCGTGACATACACTTTGTGAGCTCAGTTTAGAGCTTCAGAATCGTCAATATTTATTTTTTTTTGTCCAGCCTGAATGGGCAGGCCGATGAATAACTTAAGGTGACTCCCTGTCCTGCTGAGGGCTGCTAGCCACAGCTTAGCCCCTGCAGACCTGGTTCTCTTTGCCCCCTCTGGGTGCACATCTAGTGACTCTTGTGTTCAGATGTCCAAAAGTGCAATGGAAACAATCCACTCCTTTAAGCGCGGGCCCTTCATTCAAATGTGCAGATGTGTTTCTGCCACCAAAGCCATCTGTGCAGCTACCCAAGGGGTTTCCCCTCAAACCAGGAAGCTGTACTCATGGCACTGATGGAGAGAGGGAAGCAGGTCTCGTCACCACTAGTACTGACGTTCCTTGGTTAGACTTGGCCATGCAGCGTGTCAATGGCCAGGTGGGAAAGGGTCTACTAAGCACTTCTCAGGCCCACGCCTTCATGGTATAAATTTCAGACCTTCAAGTCTCCTTGTTTCTAAGGTTTGTGGTGGCACAACTGACCCAGCACACATGTAAGGCTTTCCCTTTGCAATCTGTCATTCAAAAGCTCTCTGCCAGTGTCACTGAAGTCTCATTAAAGATGGCAGTTACTTATTTATCTCTAATTGCAAGCAAATAGCCAGGAAAATGAACAGAACAACCTCAGTTATTTTGCTTGTTTATCAACAGATGTTTTGAGGAGAGCCACAAATAACTCTAGCCCTGAACTGAAACCCCTCCATGATGTCACTGGAGAGCTCTACCTTTTCTGCTTCTGGCTACACCGTGTTTCTGAAATAAATATGCTCAGGTTTAGCCCATATCACTGCAGCAACGCTCTCAGCTGGGAGGCTGATGAGAAAAGGAGGCAATAATTTGCAGAAAAAGCTGAGTATTTCTGTTCAGAAGCATCCATGCCATCGTTGTAGCTGCTGCACTCTTACCTGAAGGCTTGATTGTCTGATGCAGTTTGGAGTCAGGTCAGTTAACTATAAACTTTAACTAATTGCTATATATAGAGAGTGCTTGAAGGTCTATTGCTGGAAATGTTAGCAACAGCTCAAGAGAGTCATCCCACTTGCTTTTTTTTTTTAAAAAAAAAAAAATTATTTGTTTAGTGCCGTTGCTCTGTGCCTTTCCCTGCGTGACCTTGGCTCTCAGAATGAACAAGGTTAAAGCAAATAAATGAAAGGCTCTTTGAAGGTTATTGGGAAAATTGATCTCAGAAAGAGCTAGAGATTTCCTGGTTGTCATAAAGCATCCAGAAACATCCCTGGAGAGGCTCTTACCCCGCTGTGGTTTCCACACATTGACTCACATGATCCCGTGTGGGCTCAGATGAAGTGCAGTCGGCTTGAATTCTGCAGTGATACATCTACGGGCTGAGGAAGAGCGCTGCGCCAGCGGGGTCTGTATTGCTTCAGCAGATGCATGGTTCTGCAGGCCCAGGACAGTGTTAAACAGGCTGAAATTTTTCAGGGCACCTAAGAGATCTGGGACCCCAGCTCTCATTACAATACAAGGATTTGAGCATCCGCAGTACGTGGATTGCCTTGAAATTGCAGCCCCCACTTTGCTTATGGGTCAGAGGATAAGGAAGTGACAGGGCCAGACTTTTCATTCGCATTATCTTGCTCCGAGCCACCTCTACTTGCAAAGGGATGGGATTTTCCATTTCCTGAGTGTCATCCAAACTTGACTGCTCCAGGGCCATGGGCAAAGCCCTTTGTTGAGCCCTTTTACACCATGAGCTGCTTTGTGCTGGCAGACACTGAAAGGTTTTCGGGTTACCCAAAGGCTAGGTCTGTAATGGCACATCTGTACATTATTACAGGTTCTGGGAGAAATATTTCTCACAACTCCTCTTTGGTTTGGAATACAGAGGCAGTAAATGATTCATGGTTACAGCCCAGAGAGGCTGGTTTTGGCTAGAGCTGTTGTGCTGCCTTACAATCAGAAGCAAATACGCTGAATGGCATTTGGCCAGAAAGGGGTAAGGTCAGAGCATGGAAAAGAGGGACAGGTCTCTGTGCTGGTGATCTGGGGTTATCAAGGGAGGAAATGCTGCCTCTGTCCTCCTACTGTCGTGTAGTGTCTCTTGCTGCATGAAATCCTCTTAAGCCTGTTGAAACTGGAGCACAGCAGCACAGCTCTCTCACCCATTTTAATGCAGATTCACTTACCATTGATTAACCGTTCAGAACTGCTTTGATTTCAGGTGCATGTCTCTTTGTTAAGCACTTGTGAGTGTCAGATTGATTTAGCTACAGTGCTCATTTATATATTTCTCTGGAGCAGAAGTTAACCCACCAGAGAGAGTCTCTGTGGAAACTCTGGATAAATGACAGGAGTCAGGCTGCAAGGTAAGGATTGCTGCCTGTCAGGAAGCTGAGCAAGGCCTGCAAGTCACTTTGTGTGCTGAAATGCCAGAGGTTTCAGCCTGGCGTGCAAGAAAGGCCAGCCTGCACGTGAGCCACTGGCCCCGATGCTGGATTTACAATCCCACCTTGCAGGAGCCAGTACTGGCAACTCCCCTGAATGCCTGGGCAAAACTTTTTCCTTAGCAGTACCTGACACCCAAGTCTCGGAAAGGTGTGCCCGATGTCCTTTAGCAGGCTAGTACTTAGCTCAAGAAGGGAAGACCCAAATATATACTTGGGGAAAAATAGGTGGAAACAGCCCTATCTGAATGTTTCCCTGGCTGGCTGCCCATCTCCACTATTTTGCTGCTGTTCCAAAAGTGCTGGTCTCTACTTGGTTCTTACTACCTGCCCAAGGCTCCCAGTGGATCTCTTAGTAGTTTTCAACCAGAAACCATCAGAAAACCTACTTGACACAAACAATTTGCTATAGGAGATGTATTAGAAGTGCTGCCATGGTTTGAAAAGAACTTAAGTTTGACATGCTAAAGGTGTTAGCAGTTACAAAGAGGATGGCACCTCCTTCCCCAGCACTGCTCGCCCTAAGAAACATGAGCCATTAGTCACCTAGCTTTAATACTGCTTCAAATAAAGTATAGTCTGGAAAAAGTATGGTCCTCATTTACTTACTCATTTAGAAATGGCTTTGCTTATTCCCATCTCAATTTAATTTGCACTATATATGCATTTTGGAGCCCTCACCATCAACTTGCATCTGAATAAAAAACTAGCTGTTACCTCAGCCTGCCAGCTGACACATCTCCCATTTCAGGCACACAGCCAGCCTTCCACACCTTCTGTTCAGGAGATGCATTGCCCACCCTGAAAACAGGTGTTGTGGCTGTATGTCTGTGCAGGATTCATACAGGACAATTTGTGCAGGATTGTCCCTGGTACACTGTCCCTAAGGTGCTGAATGCTACACAAACTGGAGGTATTGCTGGGCTTCGTTGAGTCAGATTATGGCACTGCTTCACAATCTCCAAACGTCACTTATGTTGCTACTCCCCACAGGAGAATGCAGAGGTCACTGCCAGCTCTAGGGGGACAAAGAAATTGTCCCCTCCAAATAACTGCTCTGAGTTTATATGGCAGCACTGTTGTGTCTTGCAAGAACTTTTTCTGCATGTGACACTTTTATTACCTCACTTTTTGGAAGAGAGAAGCAAGCAGGGAGAAGTCAAGACCCTTATCTCAACTATTAGGCAACATCAAGACTAGCAAGACTTGTTCCCAGGATCTGAACCACCTTGAGGGAATAAACTTTGAGGGGAAGGTCCATCCCTCTTTTCTCTGCATTCCTTCCCAAGCCTGCAGGTGATTCCTCAGAGGAGCCACTCGTTATTGCGCACGGCTTCTAAATCGGACTTGTAGTAAGTACCGACCACCAGCAAACACACCAGAGACTGTCTGTGCCTTGAAAAACATGCCAGCTGAAAGCATGTGATAACTGCTTTGGTCATTGCTCTGGGTGGAATTTCTCTTGGGAAATCTCCTTTCCAGTGCACTCTTCCCAGCCATGCTGTGTGCACAGGCCCCAGTACTCTGCACCACACAGGGAAGGGGCCTTCATCTGCTCCATCAGAGAGAGCTTTTTCCTCTTCCTCCCTGAGGCTGATTTTTCTTCTTGCTTTTCCTCATTTCCTCGTCTCTTGAGTCCCAAGCTGAAATCCCCATCAACGCTCCAAAAAGCGTACACAAAATGGACCAGCTTATTGGAAAAATGCCACTCGGAGAGTTTTCTGCCTCCACAGTTGTTTCTTCTGCCTTCACACGAGTCCCTCTCTGGGTGCTTCATTAGTTCTTTCAGGCAGGCAGAATTTCCATCTTATTAGCTGGAAAAAATGCTTCTTCAGCCAAGATTTCCAGAATGATGATTTACACAACAAAACCAGCAAGCCCTCACATTTTATAGCAGCACATTAAAAAATCCATTTTCTGTAAGGTGGAAGAAGATATTATGCAAGAGGGCAAAAATCCCTTTGAAATCCCCTTGGTGGACACATAATCTACTTGGTAAGCTATTTAAAAAACAGCACCTATAAGGTATGTGTCAGCCTCCAAAAATACTAAGTGCCTAATTAGAGATTTTTGCAGTGAGCTGCGATGAAGGCCGTTTGTTTCTGTTCCCTGCTCAGGCGATCCTAGGCAGGTGAGCTGAGCACCGAAGGAGACGATGCAGATGCAAGCATGTTTCCCCAACCTGTGAGAGGATTTGGCAGAGCTGACTAGAAATTTGTGGGGAGAAAAGAGCAGGAGCCTTTTACAGCAACCCTAGAAGAAGAATACCATGCTTCTGAAGGATGCCATTATTCTGACACTGGCCTGCTCTTGCGACCCCCCTTCTGTATTGAAAAGACAAGCTACATATTTGTGCTGCTGTTAAATGTGGAGGGGTTTTAAAGGGACCCATTAAATTAAATGACCTTGTTCTGCACAAGCAAATTCACAACAAACACAAGAAAAATATGTTGTATTCCACCACCTTTTAGTCACGGTGGGTATTAAAGGGACAAGACTAGGACTGAAAGCATGTCCAACTTCAGAAAACTCTTCCCATAGGAAATCCTCACATTTTATATCTATCAAAATACCAAAGTGGATCCAAAGAAAAACACTTCTTCCTCCCTCGACCTTGAATTTTAGATTCAATTGCACCAGATACGTTGAAATTTACTGAAAGACATTCCATTCAAATGAAAAAACAAATCAAATCAAAACAACAACAAAAAACAAAGACAGTTACTTTTCCTTCCATAGTTTGCTTTGCTTCACCTCCAAGCTACTGGCTCACGTATTCCTGCAGATATTGGGAAGGGAAATACCAGCTTGTCATGACAAATCATGGCACTTCATCGCCAGAACAAACATCCTGTCCATGCCACTGTAACCACAATACATCAAGCTCTGTCAACGTGTACACTTTTTGGAAAAAATCTATCATTTTCTTCCCCTCTCTGGAGAATAATGCAGATTAGTTTGCACTGAAGATTAGCATCAGTTATAAGACACATCTGTCCACAAGGGAGATGGAGATAATATTTCTTCTTCATTTCAGATAACAGTAGGAACCATTAGGGCACCTTGTACTTTATATATATATATATGCATATATATATATTCTCTTTGCTGATTTAAACTCCTTGTTTCAATAAGCTGCACTGCTCATGGTCAGTGAGAAGGCAGTGGACAAGGTTTTGCTGGGAGCCCTGGGCTCCTGTGTTTTGAACTGCTACGGAGATCAAACTAAAATGAACATCTGCTGCTGAAATTCTTTCCCATTATTTTTTGAAATACATTCTTATTTCAGGAGGTTCCAAGCAGCAATCCTTTTTTAGCTGGAACACAAGAGGTATTTCTGAAAACATCTGGGAATTGACAAGACAGTACAAAAGAACGTATTTAAGAATCATTAATTGTTTATAATTAACTACAGCTGCCACTGTGCACAAAGACACAATACTAGTTAAAAAAGACACACACACGCGATCATATAACCAAATCATCCCTGTAATATGCAAAGCCAGGAGGTAAGGTGGCTATACCTCACATTTTATGCATCATTTAAGAATACCTAGCTGTCTATGGGAAGCAGGTCAATCCACTTGCTCCAGAAAAGGGCAAGACTTTGCAAAGCACAAAGAGGTGGGTCAAAGTGAGGAGTTCTGTCATGATCACATCACTGGTAGTCTCTGAACTTCTAGAAAAAGGTGGTACCTAGCCTAGGTATAGCAGAAAGAACTTGTCACATTTACTGTATTATTTTTTTTTCTGTGCAATATATTTAAAATTCTAAAAAAAAAAATGTATTTCTTGAATGAAAAGTCCATATTTGGTTTTGGCTTTCAACCAGTCACAGAACCAGATGAAACACTCTCTCATTTTCAATGAAATGCCCCCATTTAAAAAACAAACAAGCAAACAAAAAAACAACCCACAAACCAACAATGACGATGATCACCATCAATCCATCAATTCAACCCGTTCCTTCCATAGAAGCCCACTGGCATCTCTTAATCTCTCCTGGGAGTAACGGACAAGCCAATAAACCAAGGACAGGAAACAAAGAAAAGCAATTAATACACATTCTGCTGTGTCTTTCCTGTATCAGCAGAAAAAATGAGGAATGCCATGAAATTCTTAGGTTGTGGGCAGGCATGGGAAACCACTCAAAATACAGGGTGTGTGGAATTCCATGTATTATGCTCAGCAGATAGTAGTGGAAAAATCAGTGTCGGGTCCATTTAAAAGGCCTTTTGGTGTATCTCACCTCCTCCATATGTTTTATGAACCCTGAAATATAACTGTATTTGTATCCTCTTTAATTATTCCCCAAAATCCTTTCCAGGGAGATTTTCACCTAAACTTTCCCTAGAAGAAGTCCTCTTGTGTGGGATGCCCACTCCAGGCTGGACCACTAACCTCTTGGGAAAGAAACCTCTCAGCTCTCACATCCCCTTACCATCATTTTTTTTCCTTCCCACATATAGGACATTCATATCTTCCAGTGCACCTGGCAGGACTCATGCCTTGAATAACAG
Organism: Oxyura jamaicensis; assembly: GCF_011077185.1. Classification (NCBI taxonomy): domain Eukaryota; kingdom Metazoa; phylum Chordata; class Aves; order Anseriformes; family Anatidae; genus Oxyura; species Oxyura jamaicensis. The sequence continues at coordinate 13,844,868 of NC_048895.1, forward strand.
CAGAAAACTGCATTTTCCAGAGCAGCACCGTGGATATCTGATCTAGCAAAACTAATGCAGAGGAAAAAATAATAATGTTGGTACCTCTAGGAAAACTCTGGGCTGAAACTGGCAGGGGCCGTGTCTGGATGTGGGTGGTCTATAGTCATACTGTAGGTAGAAATGAAGCAGAGCAGAGGAGCATAGGCAAACTCCAATTTGTCAATCCGGGCTGCAGTGGCAATGAGCACTGCTGACTCAGCTGTCCCCAGCACATGCTGCTTGCAGCTGGCTTGCTCCTGAGAGGGAGGGGAGGGTTATTTTCCCTTTACCATCAACATGTCCAGGGCTGGACGGGGGGGTCCTTCACCACCCAACCCCTGAGTGGTGCAAGGAGCTGGCTTGCAGTCCAGTGTTTCCCCCTGTCAACACAAGTTGGGGCTAAACTTGCAAAGATTGGCTATTAAGTGTGCTAGTTCATAGCAATTACAGATGTGCTGGTGGGAGGGGGTCTCTGCAGGTCTCTCATCCAACCTCAGGCTGAGGCTGGGACTACCTGCAGCACTAGGTCAGGTTGGTTGCGTGGAAACTTCCTTGGAAACTTCCACAACTTAAGCCCACACTGATGCTTTGCTCCTTGGCTCTGTAGAGGACTAGATAAGGCCCTTCTGTAGAGATACCGTGGTAATTTGCCATGGAGCACAAGTCCTCCACCATTGTGTGTCATAACAGAACCCCATGGGGAAAAAGTCCCAGCTGTTTTTATCTCTCTGGAAACCTGCAGTCTCATCTGCTCAAGAACTTCTTCATTCTCACCACAGCCACTGCCTGCTTGTCACAGGCAGGAGGCATCGCAGCAAGGCAGCCTCTGTGCCAATTTGCAAGGGAAGGAGAGCAGTGGGTTTCTCAGCAACCTCACAGAGGGCTCTAGAAAGGCTCATTTAAACATGCAGAGCATGCACAGAAGGAGAAGACGACTGGAAATCTGGCTGGGTGAACCGCACTTAAAAAGGGAGCAGCCACTGTAATTAGCCTGACAGCAAAACTCAAGTGCTCGCTCACAGCTCCGGGTTTGTTGGTAGCTCAGTCGATTTGCTGTGCAGGGGCAGTGACTGTGGTGCAGTGACCCTTGTCGTGTACTACCAGCTCTGCCAGGCAGCTCCATGCTGCCTTCCTGCCCAGATGGGTAAAAATAGCTGCCAAGCACACAGACAAGCCACTTATTCTTTCCATGCCTACAAGAAGCACAAGGACCCAAAACTTTTACCCCATTCCGTTTGGGGTCAGCCACCCTCTTTCAGAAGGTAAATTAATTGCCAGTGAAGGATACAAAAGGTTCGTGCCAGCTCCGGACTAAGTCATCATTTGGAGCAGAAAAGGAATGTGTCATCCCACAGTGGTTCTTGGTATTAGCATGGGAAACACGCTCTGCTTTCTCTGACTTTGTTTATTCACTCACCATTTGAGAATATCCAATTATCTGCAAATTGCACCAAGCCCCAAGCTCTATAACAAATAAATAAATAAATAAATAAGTCTTGGTCTAAAGAAACCAGAACATCAGCAGGATTACATGGTCTAAAAGGTATAAACCTCTCTTCCTGGAGAAGCTTGATTTTCTAAGGAGGTTCCCCTGGCACCTCTGTCACACCAGTCCAAAATAGCACATGGGCACATACCTCGGTTGACTACAGGCACAACTCCTTTAGAAACTGTCTTGGTTTGCAGTGAGGACCATTTCAGTTTCCATTTGGCAACGTTACCTCAGTGTCTCAGGAGCTCGTGGTGGCCTCCCCAAGCACCCAGGTCCCTACAAACCCAGCCTCCAAACTGACACCAGGCATCACTTTTCCCACTTGTATCAGGAAAACGCCACATGACAAATACAATGTGAACAAAATGTCAGGATCAGAGACAAGAATGGAAACATGAGCAAATCAATCCACAAGTCTCTTGTGGGCCTACAGTTCAATTTTTTTCAGGGGGAGACAGAGAAATCTCCCTACCCCAGGGGACATGTTTTGGGTAAGTTTCCTCATACAGTTGTAAATCCAATATTCCATTTGAAAAACATTGCTTTTTTTTTTTTTTTCTAGTTAACAAGCTAATATCTCTGTAATCCTGTAATCCTGTAATGACACTTAAAAGATGGGGGAAACAGCTCCACAGCAATACAGAAATTAAGGAAACCTCCATTTGAGCTGTAATCTCCCACATTATCATAATCTTTCTTCTGGAAATTAAGCAAGATGAAAAAACAGCCAGGGGTGCACAGAAAGATAAGCAATGGGAAAATGGGTTATCTGCTCACATCTACGAGTTCCTGGAGACTGCATGCAGGTTGCAGCCAAGCTCATCAGCTAGGTCTTAGTTTATGTAGCCTGCACCTCTTGTTACACCAGAGCACGGCAAAATGTGATTTGCCTTGGCTGGCCAAGGTAGAAGGTATAAGTAACGCAAGTCAGTGTGGTTTTGAAATATGGGGCACTGCTGCCCCAAAGTTCCCTTGAGAAGCACGAGAAAGGTTGGGAGTGCAAAGGATGAAAGGATGGAGTCCTGCTCTGCCTGGAGAAGTGCTGGGTTGTTGCCAGAACTTTTTGGCAAATATGGGAGCATCCTGAAGTGACAGTCCAAATCCCATTTACTCACAAACTTACCTTCTTTACAAAGGTTCAGTACATTCAACCCTGCAACCTCATCTGTGGCTCAGAGCTTAGGGCATTAACATCAGTGCTTTGACTCCTTGCTAGCCCAGATGTCAGTAAAATAGAGTCCAGAACACCCTTTCTGCTGCTCCTTTGCTCCTTTAACCCACGGACAAGAGATCCCCATAGGCATTGGTGGAGAAAGACATTGAGGTATTGGAAATCCTGAATTTGCTCTTCCATGATGTGTGGACACATCTTCCCAGCTTGCTCTAACTGTGAATGGGACTGATACCACAGAGGAACCAATGCAGAAGGGGCACCCTTGTTCTTGCTAATTCCATCTGTGAGCTCAAACTGCTCTGAGGTCCTTGGGGTGAGCAGAGTTGGATTTCCCCAGGAAGGGAGGGCTGCATGGGTTTCCAGTGCTGCAGAGGAAACAGCTGTTAGACCTAGCTCATCACGCTCAGACCTGTGCCTAGGTGAGATTTAAGGTTTCTTTTTCACATCACTTACTCACTTTGCTGGAGATGGGGCCATTTTCCAGGGACTAACAAACAGTGCAGGGAAGTGACAGCTCAAGGAGCAGTAGGGACCATTAACCTTGTGAAATGCTAATCATCTGCAACCTGTCGAGGATGTTATTTCTGTCAGTAGCTGGAAGTAACTCCCAAAGAGCACCTTGATTTATTTTTCACCTTGGTTTGAATGGGTGGTGCTGCTCTGAATAGACTTGTTTGGATCATTTGTAGAAATTATGGTTTTTTTTACTCAAGCTTCTCCCATCCATCCTGTGTCTGATCTGAGACTCCCCGTATTTGTAGGTGCTCTCAGCTTCTGTGCTCAGCTATCACAAGATAAAAGGCTGTGAGGCTTACTATCTTATCTCAGTGCCCATGCTTGGGTGGCATGGACAGTGCTCCATCCCACACGGTACATCCACAAGGCATGCGTTGCACCTGCATTTTATTTGTACAAGACAGGGACCAAGCTGGCGAGGACACGGGACAGTGCTAACTCCCTGAAAATCCCCTGCCATTCCTCCCTTTTATCTTCTACAGCACAAAGCTCTCTGCTGAATGATGAGTCTCAGATACACCCCAAACACTTGCCAAGATGAAGGAGGAAAATGTATGAGCTGGTGCCACAATACAGCTTATTAGTCATTACTGATCTTGGCACAAAAGCTGCTGCAATCAGTTTTGGTGACGATACAAAGTTAAAGGCTTCTGCAAGATGAAGGATGGAAAGCAGAAAGGTCACGATAACTTCGAAGCTTGGAGTGACGGGAAAAACTGGGAGGAAAAGGAGCTCTGTGGCACAAAACGCAGAACAAAATTCTGTGTTTTCAGGTATTAACAAGCACAGCTCCTGCAGGAAGGGAGCTTTAGAGGCTGGAGGCAGCAGGGAAGGGAGCTCTGGCTGTATGGGTCAGATACACCCATTCGGTGCAGGTACAGATAGGGTGAATGGATGGAGCTATCTGCTGTACACACCTACCGGTGCCCTGGCACACGGGCACCATTGCTTACAGTCCTCATCGGGCATGTAGTACAGAGCAAATCATGAGCTGCGTGGGGGCAGAAAGGCCACTGCACGGAGGAGACGAGAAGGACTCGGTGCACGCAGCCTAGCCAGAGGTGAGGGGAAACTGCCTACGTTTACTATATAAAGTACCAGCTCAGGGAGAAATGCACTTTTGGGAGAGCCTTTCAGTGTGTGCAGGGATCAGAGGGAAACTGTGTAGTGTTGGGCAGTGCCTGAGCAATCTGTAAGTGGCAGAATACGACACAACACAACAGCTGGGCCTTGAGTGGATGGCTGTGTTTCTGTGAAGTGTGCGGCATGGTCACGGCCTGCACTGCCTTATTCCAGACCTCTGACCCACAGCATGATGCGCACTGGTGGGAAGGGTCTTTGGGAATCTCCGAGGACAGAGATCCCCCACACCTCTGAAGGCTGCGCCACGCCGGGGCAGGGTTTTTACTACTGTTAAACTTGAGTTTCCAGCACCACGGTTTCTGGCTGTTACCCTTGTAATAATGTCTGTCATGGTCATCCTCTCCGTTAATTCCCTTCAAGCATCTGCAGCTGCTCCTAGGGCTGGACTCCACAGGACCAGAAGGCAATAAGGGCAGAGATAACCAGGTACTTCCCCCTACAGTGGATAACCCAACACCAAGAGAAACCTGTGAAATTACCTTGTGGGTGCTGACACTAAACACAGCAGAAGAGATGCATAAGGCTAGCAATTTTGTTAAAAGAAAAAAAAAAAAAAGCATGCTGAAAATGAGAAATTGTGCTTTAAGGTTTAAGGTTATGAATTTTCATTTCTTTATCCTTTTGTAGAATTTGAAACCATAAAAATATTACAATTTCCAGATTTCAGAGATAGCACACCTTGAAGAGGATGAATCATCATTTTCTCCATTTTTAACTCCTGAAAAGTTTTCCTCATCTTTAGGTTTGAAACGTTAGGAGGTTTGTCTGTGTTTTGTTGTTTCTTTGTTTGTTTTGTATTTTTGGCAGTCTTCTTGCTTCTTTGACTTATCAAGTGGCAGAAAGCAGCTAAGTTGCTTTTTCCTCTCATCTCTAATATTTCTAAAGTTGAGGATGTTGTGAAAACTTGCACATCCTGCCCCAGGATCATCTGTCATAGGAAAATGTCAGATGTTGACAACTTTCAAAAGCAAAATTGAAACAGAAATTTCAATTCCATTCCAAAGTTCTTTTTTTTTTTTTTTTTTTTTTTTTT
>NC_048895.1:13850346-13949572 GCF_011077185.1 Oxyura jamaicensis
TTTTTTTTTTTTTTTTTTTTTTTTTTTCAATTATTTTTGTCTCTAACATGTCTACCTTTTGAAAAGGCTCTTTTCAATCTCAACTCCATTGTCCAAAGGGGTTGTGATTTGAGTCTATTGCCTCTGGTGTCAAACCCAGCTAACTCTGAAGTCGCTACAAAAGAACTGGATCATTACAAACAGGAAGAAAAGGCTTTTCTGCCTATTATTATCACACGTATATTGTCAGCAAAAAAAGCCACGAGCGAGGGTCAGAGCCTGTAGTAGTCATTTCTTTTAGAGATAGCAGGCATGCGAGGACTAGCATGAGGCTGGAATCCAAAAAATAGGCCAGCTGAAACCTGCTTTGCCTTATTTCAGGATGGACTGGCCTGGTAGAGCCACCCTTGATTCAGTCACTGAGTCATAGAGGAGCTGATGCCAAGCAAAGCAGGAACACATTAAGAAGTAAGAAGTATTGTCTTCTAATTATCCTATCTCACAAATCATTCCTGCCAGAGTTTCAGGCTCAAACAGAGAAAAAGAAACCAAAAGTGTCTTTGGCGGCCAACTTGCTGGCCCCGTGGAGATAGGACCACTCGTGTAGGTAACTACTTCAGCATCCCAGTCTCTGCAGTCTAGGGGCTGTTGTCACTGAGCTAATGAAGCACTTGGGTCTACCTTGTCACTGCTGTAACAATGGCCACTATTAATACTGGTGCTGACTATTAATATTTTTCCTCTACTGGTACAGGATGCCCCCATTCCTTGGTTTTCAGCAATAACTAGCACAGAGGCCAGGCTTGCATCCTTTTGCCTGCAAAGAAAATGAAACAGATAGCACCTGGAAATCTGCCACATGGGAAAGGCTGGGGGAACAAACTGTACTGCCAGGGACAACAAGAGAAAAGAATAGCAGAAACTGAATGCTCAGGCACCTTCTCCAAGCTGTAGGTATCTTACTAATCTGTGGCAAAATAAATTCTCACACTAAGCTGTAACCTCTTCTTTCATCTTAAAAAAAAAAATAAAAACTGCAGAATTTAAGGAAATCCAAGGCACTTTCACCATGTTTAAAGCTGGCTGATTTTTTGTTTTAATTACACCACTGATGGTTTGCAAGAACTAGGACTTAAAGCAGATTGACGGTGATGTTTGGGTCTGCCTAACTTCTGCGTGGCCAATGGCTTTGTGCAACAGCTATCTGCACCTATATTTCTTCTTCCATTTCCCTGCCTGAATTCAACCACAGGCCTGGGCTCCCATGCTGTGCCATACCTAGTGAAGAAGAGCTTCCATTAGTGCTAGTGATTATGGCCAGGAACTGTTTGCATCACATAATACAATTGCTCCATGGATTACAGATTATGGGCTGGAGCTTTCCACCAAGCCCAACCATTTTCAAATGCCAGATCTCTAGATTTGACCCCATCATTATAGGATGAAGTCTTGTGCACTATTGGTGCTGTGGTGTTCTGTCTTTTCTACAGAAATCCCAAGGTGGGATACGTTTCTTTAGACTCACTGTGAAAAAGTGCTGATGATTTCCTATTAATTAAATTAAATTACCTAGTAATACTGTAACATTTTCCAGCTGTGGAAAAGAGAAAAAGAAAAAGAGAAGAAATAAACACTAGGACAAATATAGTGAGGTGACATATGGTGTTTTCAACTACCTACACAGAGGGAATTCTCTTATTATTTATCATAGCACCTCAGGCCTGGAACGTTTTTGGTTTCTTAGTAAAACAAAGACCATGACCTATCACTTTTGAAAGCCCATCCTATGCTTCTTCAGCTCTCTCTCAATAAATACTTACTACAAGGAAGTACTAACAAAAAATAAAGGAAGAAACAGAAAGCAGACAGTGGACAACCAGCAGATCGTCAGTTCCAGGCATAGTAACTGGAAAGTGTTTGGAAGACGATTCACCAGGAAGTGGTGTTCTTGTCTCTCCCCTGACCCTTTTATTTATTTATATATTTATTTTTTAATAGTGCAGGAGTGGGGAAAAAATGGAAAAGAAACTGGAGGGGAAGGAAAGAAATAAGGAAGGAAAGAGAAATGTTATTTTGAAAGTAATGGTACTAAAGAAACCAACCAGATCTTTCTGAGGAAAGCCTAGAAATTTTAAACAGAAGAAAAAAAAATCCCATGGAAATCTTTAATTCATAAAGATATTCTTCCATGAAAATGCATTAAGACGCTACCGGAAACTCCCTGACAAGGTGTACTGTTTGAGAACTGAGTCAAATGGAGATATTCCTGCATGTCCTAAAAGCTACAGACTAAATTAAACTTTTTGCAGGGAAGTTACCTGCAGTGCTGTGCCAAGACAGTTATCACACACCCAGCTGCAGAGCTCCAGATTTGCTCCTGAGAAATGATCCTAGAGAATGAGATCACCACAAACAGCTATCTGTCATTGCTGTCACTGAAAGGCAGTCCTGTATCTGAAAGGTAGTCCGGTCCGCTCCTCCAGCACACCACTTGCGTTTCCGCGTTGGGTACTGTCACGCTTTGAGGTACATCGTCCAGTCATCCAAACCATCAGTAAAGGAGATAAACAATATCAATCTCAGTATCAATCCTCTCAGAAACATCACCTGCAAGCCTCTGAATTTCATGCTGTTGAGCCTGACGAGCCTTCTGAGCTTTATCATCTGCTCAGGACCACTGCCCATACACTGCCTACTGCCACGGCAGAGCGGTTTGATCTACTATGACCTGCTCTACCATGACTCTGAACCTACACATAACCCTTCCCAGCAGTCACTTCAAAACAATGAAAATAATATCAGTATGTACAGTGGGATCCCTTTGATCCCTGCCTTCGAAGACCAGTTTTCTTGGCTCGAGTCCCATTCCCTACCAGTAGACAAAAATGTCAAACAGTGGCCATGAAGCCGTTGTGTGTTTTTGCTTCAGCAAGCTGCCACGCAAAACAAAGATCAATAAGAGAGAAAATAAAAGTCAGAAAGGGCCATTAAAATTTTGTGTTTCTTTGTTTCTTTTTTTTTTTTTTTTTTTAATGCATAAAAAAGAAAATATAGAAAAGCAAACATTTTTCTGACAAATCCTCAGAGTTAATCTGTTTTATTCTGATTGCTGGCATTGGAGTAGTTGAATCCCCACCTACTCGGTTCTTGCTTATGCTACATTAATATTTTAAGACATTTCAAAACCTGCCTGATTCCCTAACATAATTTGAAGAAAAAAGATGTCAGAAAGGAGGTTACAGGTTCGAGCTCCTCTACTGTATCAGCTGTTTCCCCCCACACACACCTGTGTCCTGCTGCTGATTAGTAAGTTATTGAGAGGACATCCCGGAGAGACTGATGTATATCTTAAAAATACACAGACAGATTCCCATCCATTCAGGCAAACAAACAAACAAATCAAAAGGGGAGAAAATAAAAGTAAGGAGAGGTGGTCCTCCTAGAGAGAAGGGCTGAGAAACTCTAAGGTAAAAATATCAACATACATTCTGACATGTTTTCCTTTCCCAGGATTCGTTTTTTTGTGTCCATTCCCTAACTATGTTGTAATGTGTAATGCTTATTAGACTAGAGTTGTAATTCATTTAATGCAGCCGTTGCCTCTCCTGGCTGCTGCAGAGCATGTATCTGTTATCTATAGCTCAGACAATGCCGCTTGGACAGCCTGATGATGAGAAAAGAACTTTTGAAAAGAACTTGGGCTATCTTGAAAGGTAAACTGTCTCACCCAGCACCCCACAGGTGCTGTCAGAAGTCAGACTCTTACATTTTGATGTGCCATTGAATGATAGATATAAAAAAAATGGTCTGTATAGCTTATCTAAGGTGGACTAGTACTGAACATATAAGCAGCCTCAAAAGCCTTTAAAGGCTGGAGATGCTGAGGAAGATAAAGAACAACCCTTTTCAGTCCATTTCCAGCAATGTCTGATCATGGCATCCACCTTTAAATCCTCGCTGCTGACATCATATGACACTTTTGCCTATATGTGACTTGGTGGGGACCTTTGGAGGTCTCCAGACCTACCTTGTCTTTGAGCAGGACAGTTGCAAACACTGGATCAAGTCAGTCGTGGCTTTGTCTAGCCAAATCTTGAAATCCTCCAAGATAAACGGTAGCAATGAAAAGAGCCCCAAACAAACGTCACAGAGATTAGGATGCGTGTTGATGTATTCAAACAAATTCCTCCTTAATTTTTCAGAGTAACCCAATGGACGAATATCCAAAGAGATGGGAAAGCAAAGCATTGGTCTTTAATGGACAGCGGAGATTTTTTTGCATGCATGTCTTCTCTATGGGAAGAATTGAGATGTGATTGTAACTGAATACAATGCCTCTCAAAATCTTCTTAGTGCTTCTATGAAAAAAAATAAATCAAAGAAATAAAGGAATTCTTGAAGGACAGCTAGACTACTGAGAAGCTGTATTGGGGGAGTGGCAAGGAAAGAAAAAGAGAGAAAAGTCTTGAAGAAAAGCACAAAAAACACCAGAGATCTTTGTTACAGTCAAAGAGGACGCAGAGACCTAGATGGCTTTCTGCAGCATCTCTGTTTCTTGGTAACTCAGACCAAGAGGTTTGGCTGCCAAAAATTAGGCACACCTGTCCAATTATTTTTTCCAACTAATTTGAAGGTCTATCTGACAATAAATATGCACTGAGCTTAACAGATTTCATCAGAAATAACATATCCTACATACCAGAAAGAGGTTCATGCTGCAAAACAGCAATGTCATGACCAAGGGGAAGATTGCTTAATTAGCTCATTATTTTTCTCAAAAGCAATGGAAAAAATTAGCTGACTGCGGTATGGCTCTGCCCGTGTTTCCAATAGTTACAAGACAAAGATTTCTAAAGTGGTGAAACTTTCTAGATTAATAGCTCTCTCTCTCTTTCTTAAATGGGAGTCTATTTTATGCAGATGATATGGATTCTAAGAGCTCCAAAACTTCCTAAAAACAACTCTCACAGTAAAGGTATGAGTCCTACTTGCTCGAGGGCACAAGCCAGGTGACAAAGTCAGGAGGGAGAATGCTTTGGGGAGGAGACAGTTTCCAGGGACCTTCCCAAATGCTGACCAAGATGAGCTCCTCCATCCAGGGCCATATTGATACTGAGCACAGCAGTCTAGAACATCCCTTTGGCCATGCCTGCCCCTTCTTGGAGCAAAGGCAGCAGGACGCCAAGAGTTTCTTTGCTGTGGGCAATGACTGCTTTCCAAAAGCTGGAACACGGCACACAGTTCAGCAATGGCTGTGTTGCTCCAGCAGGTTTTAGTTGGCTCCAGCAGGTGTTACAAGAGTGAGTGCAATCTGTTCTTGGAGTGAGGAGATGCTTCCCATTAGAAGGATTTTGTTTCCTCCCACTTGTGAGGCTGCCTGTGTAAAGTGAGCTGTTAGCAACAGGGCATGGGACGGGAGAGCTGTTTTCCAGGCATCACACACCACCTCTGCCCCGTCCCAAGGATGGGTTTGAAACAACAGCTCCCATCCATTCACACTCAGAGATGTGAATTTCCCCTGCTTTCCTTTACTAACTTATCTAGATGGAGAAAGTTAAAAATGAGTGCGGTTCAGGACTTCAATTATTTCTTTTTATACCAACGTAACCCCTTACTCCATCACATTCCTTATCTTATTGTTGGTGGAATGATGAACATTTGGGAATGAACTAAATGCCCTAAAGCTGACAAAACCCAAATAAATCTTTTCTAGGGTTCATGTTTGGGGCAACCTGGACACAAAATCAGGGTCTTTTACTGCAGCGTAGAGCCCAACAGACTCTCTGGCCCCCAAAGGCTCTCAGCTCAATACCATAATGAGGTCAGGTAACTTGACCAATGGCACAGAATAAATCTGTGCCAGGGATGGGATATGACTCTTCCTGAGTGCCTCCCTGTGAAGGAAGACACACCTTTTAAGCCCTGACCTCTCTGCACAGTACCAGATACGATGCTTAGGCCAGCTGATCCCCTCACCTCCCCCAGACAGGCACGAATCTGGACTTGAATGCACCCCAAAAAAGAGACTTTGTTAAGCTCACTAGCTGCACATGGTGGTGGCTGGTCCCCCTCCCTGCCAGAAAACATGCTTTGTTTCTCATATGAACTTTCCTGGCTTTCATTGATTTCTGTTAAGGTTTTCTCCACTGGATTAATATAAAGCTCTTAATACTTGCTATTTCTTCCCTATGAAGCTCTGAAGCCCTGTAATCAAGCTGCTTTTTGATCTTCTCCAAAAACTGACTGAGTGCTTCAAGAATTTCTGCAAGGCATTTTTTCCAGAACTCCTCCCTTTCTTTCCAAAACTGCTGTCAAAGAACATGCGCGCTGTGCAATTTACCCACGCCCCAGCCAGCAGTCCCCTTCAGCAGCCCTGTTAGGTAACAGCATGACCAAGGCTGCACAGCACTCCAAATAAATTGACCTTACTGTTTCGTTAGTCTCCCAGAGCTTTGACTCATAATATGTTTTGGGTTAATCTGCCATAGATAAAGGGCTCCCTGTCCCCACCTGTCCACCCCAACACTGCTGTAGGAACAGAGAGGTTACTGCCTTAGCCACATCGATAATCAGCCAGGCATACCAGCACAAGCTTCACCCCCAGGCTGTGAATTTGCACCCCTGGGTGACCCAGCACACCAGCCTGTGTTAGAGACACAGTCACTTCAAACAGAAAGGCATTTTGGACACGGCAGAGTGGTCATCACCTGTATCTTCTTGGTATCCTTAGGGTCGGGAGCGCTGCAGATGATCTCTGCATGAAAGATTTAAGCCCTCAGAGCTTTGATTCAGCAAAGCAATTACATACACTTTTTACTTGTCAACACAATGCTACTTGAAAAAGAGCTGGAGCATTTGGCAAAAGCTGAGCAGAGAATTCATTGCTGAAACTCATTAAAATTGCCATGTAAGATTTTTCCTAAAATTGAGCAAGTTGATCAATGTATTTGATTTTCAGTCTCCTTTTTAGTTTTTTTTTTTTTTTTTATTTTTTTTTTTTTTTTTTTCTTTTCTTTCAGGGACTAGGAGAAATATTTCAGACCAGCCTCTGATTTACCAGCAGGGCAACGTGCAGGACATGAAACTGTGGCAAAGCTGTCTGCCCACTGAAGATATTTATGTAACAAATGGAAGAAGCAGCTCTGTGGTCTTAGCCTTGGCAGTTAGGGGGCATTAAACATCTGAGAGAAGAGCAATGGTTTTTGCTCTTCTTGACATTTAATACTATGGAAGGGTTAGGAAGTGCTATAGCCAAGACCATTCTGGGCCCTGGGTGGTAGAGGGGCAGGGAAAAAACAAACAAACAAACAAACAAAAAAACACAGCTAAGATCAACAGATCTGCCTAGATATACAGCTGAGGTTAGACTTTTGTGCAAAGGGATTAATGCCATAGGAACAAGTTTCCTCCTGCACAGGCCTTTTGGCAAGTCCCACAGTCCTGCATACAGTGGGTCATCAGATGGCCAACAAAGGATGCAGGGCTGATTGCATGGCCTTTGCAGCCAACACAAGGTTAGCATAACGCAGAAGACAGCACCATCCAAGCCTTTAAGCTCTCCTCTACACCAGTAAACTGCTTTCTGGGCAGCCAAAGCAGACAGCACAGCTCCTACATTTGGCAGGACACTCTGAAGCCAACCAACCAGTCCGGAATAAACACGGAAAATAGATGTGTTTCACCCTGAGCAGAGCGCTGGTAAATTACCAGATGGAAGTTATAAATGGCTACTGAGACACTGGGAATACCTGGAGGGGAAGGGCTGATTTAAAGTCCAGTTTCTAGTCCAATCTGTTCTTGGACCTTGGATCTCCAACTATGAAAGATATTTATGCTGCCAGATAAACCTCATCACAGCCTGTCTTCTGCCGTAATTGAGTTTCTGCCTCATCATCCAACAGAGAAATGACTCAGCATCACTTATGGAAGGAAAACTTTGTTTCTCTCCTCAGTCAGTTCTTCCACATAGTCTTGGGGGGGAAAGAAAAAAAAAAGAGGAAGAAAAGAAGAAGAAGAAAAGGAATTTCTCTCATTCAGATCACCCTTTAATAATATTTTTATATAATAATATTTTTATATAATTTTATAAAATTTTATAAAATTTTTAATAATTAGTTTTGTCCTAAGTGCTCTGTAGTCCAGGATATATCACATCCTTCTTCCCAGAGACAAGATGTCATGGGAGGTACCACTTGGTGTGTGAGCCCAGCCCACAGAAGAGAATTTTGTATTGCTTTCTCTAAATTTTCTACTTTATTTTATTTTTTTAACAGAAAGATCCTATGGGAAATACTGATTTTTAAAAGGTTGTTTTTTTCCATCTCTCAGGAAGGCCAAACTATTCCCAACCAGCTCTGCTCAGAGTAGAATTTATGACCCCACAGTTTTTCCACCTGGGTTTACCTATCAAAGCTGTGCCTCTTTCTAATCAATTTAAAACATCTCTTCTTCTATTATGCAGATGCATGGGGATTAAAATGGCTCTAATATCTAAGAAGAGCCATACCAAAAACACAGCCTACCAAATAATATGTACAGTCCTCCACACACCGACATTTTTCTACGTTATGAACACAAGCCTACTCATGGCATCTTAATCTTTTGATTAAGAAACCTTTTCTTCTCGTCTGCAGAGAAGAGCCAAGAGCATTTTGAAACCTTAACCACTGCTGCAAAGGAACATTCAATATAACGTTATCAGGTTAGCGAGCAGCAGCCATTTACAACTTGCCCAAGATGCTGCTCTTTGCCTGGCTCCATAAGCACGGTCATTTCAGACCCTCTGATCACTTTTCAGTCCATTAGCTGATTTCAGCCCATTCTGGCAGGGAAACCTGAAATAAAATTAATCTCCTATGTGTATATTAAAAATCGTTGTCCGGACGGAAGAGAGGAGCACTCAGCAGGGTCCCCACAGCCCTGGAGTAGCCCCCACTGTCTCTGCAGTAGCACAGCTGTCCCTCAGGCCACGATGGGGGGAGAAGTTTATTTCTGTGGAAGATAAATCAGTTTTGCAATCGATCTGCTGCTGCCTGTGTGGAGCGAGACGGGAACAGATGGCCCAAACACGGGGTTAATGCTTGCTGATGAGGACCTGGGAGGTGGGGGGAAAGTCTGCCAGCAAGGAGATGGAAACCACTACGACAGCCCAGTCCTGGGCTGGCAGTTGGTTGGTGAAGGAGAAGCAGGGAAACAGGACCCAGAACTTCACACACAAACACAGAGATGCCCATGGGACCGCTGGACTAAACAAGGTCCTTCTCGTGAAGGAAAAGTGCCCTGCTAGCAGGAAGGGGACTGAGCCCTCAGAAAGAAAACACCCAGAGCACATAAGAGCTGGAGCCCCTTGGTTAGGATTTCAGGTAGCGCCTTACTCCTCCTTTACACCAGGGCAAGGGAGAGCAGAAAGAAAGGTCACTGCCCACAAACACATTGTTTGCTGCGGGGTGGGAAGCATCAGCAAGCAGCACGTTCAGCAGAATAGGCACGTTGTCCAGATATGGCCTTTCCAGGAGGAATTCAGTTCTCCCTCTACGCATCCTATTTGTAGCTACAATGCTGTCTGTTTTTTTAGGGGATAAAAAAAATGCACATTTTCCACTACCAGCTCCGCAGATATTCTCCCTCCTCCCCGACATTAGCTGCCTACCGTTCAAAAATCCGCGTAAGATCTATCCATCCCTCTAGTCACATGCTGCCGGTCCCTAATGTAAAGCACGTATGTTCAGATACAAACTGAATTCTTTAGAACTGATCCCGTTCTTATGCTTTCACAGATATTTCATCCCTCCTCCAACTTGTCCACACTTCCCTCTCTCGCCCTCCCTCCCCCTCCCCAAAAGAGTAAGAACTAAATCATAAGAAAAAAGAAAAAAAAAAACAACTACGCTACAACACATAAAACAACAGAGCAACTTATCCGGACCAGATGGCACCCATGAAAAACTGAAATACAAGCACGCATCAATTACTGCAATATTCAGCCCTTATAAACTTTCAACAAATATGTTCGCATAAACAAGATCCTACATTCTGCATCCTAATTAATTTTCACATTTGTACAAAACCTCTTCCAAGAACGAGAAAAAAATATTAAAGGAACACTTGCTCAAAGTTTTTTTTTTTTCTTTTTTTTTCTTTTCTTTTTTTTTTTCTTCTTTTTCTTTTTTCCACTTCTATTCCCAAAGTACCCGAAAGAAAATTCCGGTTTTTCTGTTTCAGATAAATACTTGAAACCCCTTCTCGACCTTTGTAACAAATTCAAAGGAGGGTTGATTTTTCCCACAGGTGTTTTTTTTTTTTTTTTTTTTTTTCCTCTTCAAGGGGGTTCTAGACATTTAGATGAACAGGAAATTTACCGTTGCTTGAGATCAAAATGTGAAGTCAAGGAAGCAAAAGGGAACCTGAACGCAATGAGATCCCAATCCAGTCTGCAGAGGAAAAACTAGAATTTTCCAAATAACCATTTCTTGGACTCAGTAACTGAAATGGGGAGGTGGGAAGTAGGAAGACTTCCAGGAGCGAATCTAGGCTATTCTGCAAATCAAAGTGATTTTGGCTACGCTAAACGCAGCCTTTGCACTGGCTTTGCTTCTTGCCCCAGCTTCAGGGCATGCAGCCCATGCGTGTAAATGACGTCGGGTCTAATTTTCCATGTCATAGATGGTCTTTAACTAGGAAAAGATAGCAAGATGTTATCCTATCTTAGCTGTCTGTCTTCAAGGCAGAAAAATTCGCTTTGAATGTCCCCTCTCCCCCCATCAAACCTTTTCACGTGAGAAATTCTCTGATATCTCTTAGTTATTTTGTCCCTTCATCCTCTACCCAGCCAATATGTGAGAATATGAGCTGAATTTGAGAATTCCTGTAGGTCTTCTTGTACTGATTTTTTTTTTTTTGGTGACTAAACAATGAAGTTTTACAGCCTTCTGTTCTTCTGCACCCCATCACTTACAAGAAATATAACGCCATCCTGTTTATTTCAGGGGGATACAGGGGCTGGTATGGCATACGGTCTCTCTGAGCATGTCTGGACACCTTTTACAAGGAAAATACTGGGAGGAGAAGTTGCATCAGTCTGTCCTGACTGCTCTTCAGTCAGCCAGAGCAAGAAGGCGTAGTTATTCTTCACAACATTGAAACCTTCTCAACTCTCATTTCATGAAATATTTGCTCACAACCTATCACAAGGTCTGGAATTTTTTATGGGTTTAGAACCACATCTGAGGGGGAGGGGACTACTGTGTTTTGGCCTAAATGTTTAATATTTCTCTGTGCATTTCTGCTTTCTCTGAATGAATTAGCACCCTCCCACCCAGGGTCAAGAGCCCTGAAGAGCACTGAGAGCAAGACAGTCTTGAACGTAGCAGAACACATGAGCCAGACCGCAGGAGAGGCGTGCGGAAACAGGGGCTGCCTGGATTGCTCCCAGTGTAGGCTGGGTAGCTGGCACAAAAACGTGGCACGAAAAATTAGAAAAAGTGGAAGAAAACAAGGATGGAAGCAGGCCAAGTCAGGCAGTGCTGAGAGCGTGTGTCCTGGGCTGCAAGACTGTAGGAGCTGAATGCAAAGGGCCCTTCTATATTCTGAGGAAAGGGGATGGGGGTTTGCTCTCCACATTGGAGGTGACCAGTCCAGAGGCGCTGGGCCCATAATCTGTCCTTCTCCAAGTGGGAGCAACAGCAAGGCCGGGCATGCAGCCCCCATCCACGGCAGAAGCGTGGCCCTGGGCATCAGTCTGCCCCCATAAAGGCAGTTCACACAGCATCACTTGCTTTTGTGGTCTCTCCCCATTAAAAGGCATCACTGGTGGGCCCAAACAGGGTTTTTGTCCCTTGTTCTTCCCTGGACAGCTGCAAGGGACACATCCCTGTATCACCAAAGGCCAAGCTGCACACAAGGAGCTACGATGGGGATGGACTTCACCACCTGACTGTGACTGCATGGCCAATGCAGATAAAAAGAAATAATTTCACAGTCTGGTTCAAAGCACGTTGCCCTAGCATCCCCCAGAGCAAAACAAGCTCTTCCCTGTTGCCCCTACCACTACGTCTTTGTTTTACCAAACCAGCTTAGTGCAGCTCATGGCTTCACAGCGTATATCAGATATAATGCACGTCTGCGTGCTTTATGGCTGTGTAGGAGTTTGCAAAATTATATGTTTCAGTTCCAATAAAGTCTTTTGTTACAGAAAAAGCCCAAAACGAAGCTAAGGGTTATGAGAGAGACAATGGTTTCTATTAATCACAGCAGAAACACCAAACCCTCTCATTTGCAAAGGAAAATATGGGTACGTTCATTTAGAGGAGGAATTGTCAAATGTGACCCGGCTGTCAAGGAAGATGAAAGCCGACGGATACGCAACATTTTGTGTGAAGGAGGTTGACAAAACTGGCATTCACTCTCACAACGCCATGGAAGTGATTAGACAACTGTGTTTCTCTATGATAATTTACTCTTGGTGCTATTGGGCTCTACTTTAAACACTGTGGAGTGATGCTGGATTAAGAGCTTTGATTTTATTTTTCCTCTATGTTTTCCTGTGCTGAAGGCCACTTGGATTTGCTCCAGTGCTAATGGCTCTACAGCTGAGTTGTAACACCAGACCATGCTTGCAGCAGGTTTTTTTCCCCCCTCACACGTGTGGGAATTCTTCCCAGAACATGTGACTGCTGAGTTCCTCTCCTTGTCTGAGCTACTGGCAGTCATCTTGTTCAAATTTGCTGCAAAGCAGGAACACCAATTTCTCTGACAGCAGGGTTACATTTTTGTTTATTTAATTTTATTATTTCCGTTCCAATGAATGCTTTCCCCTTTTCCAGCAGTTCTGCCTTTCTCTTTCTTGGAGCACCTCCTGTGCTAGACTCGGGGTACCAGTTATGACCACAAGTACATTGAGCACAGCATCCTGAGCATCCTACCCAGACTTCCATGGTTTTTTTTTTTTTTTTTTTTTTTTTTTGTGTTTTATAGAGAAAGACGCATCTCTAAGCAGAGATACTTTCCTGAAATGGGTAAGAAAAGGTGGTGGGAGAACCAAAGAAACAAAAAGTAAAGTTGTTAAGATGAGTAAAGTTACTTATCTAGCTGTAAATCCAGCTCCTGTGAAAATGGAGACTTCCACCAGCCTCTCAGTGACCAAGGTATAAAATCAACTTGTAGCGTATTAAACAGAAATGGACAAAGTATAACCAGCGGATTATCCAAACAATAGGTAGACAGATTCCTCGTTGTTCCCAAATCTACAGGGAAGGGAGCACAAATTCCTGGGAGATTTGCAATAGCCTACACAGAGATGTCCTCCCCCCTAAAAGCCTGGGCTCAAATCTGTACTGAAGCCAGCTGGAGTTCAGAAATCAGTGGCAGGCAGAGAGCTGTGAGAGCAGAGGGAAACATCACTGGCCTCAAAAGACCGGTGCATTCACCTGGAGGTAAATGCCTATGTTTACTGGCCCCAAAATGTCTCCTGAGAATGGACAGGAGATAAGAAGGGCCTACCTCTGAGGAGGAAGAGATAAAGGCACTGTGTTTATTTATTTATTTATTTATTTATTTATTTTCTCTTTGGAAAGGAGGCAGGAGAGTAGTGTATGGAAAGGATTCAGCAGTGAGCCCTGGAGCAGCCCAGTAGCCTGGTCCCCAGTCCAGCCAGAGGCAAGTGCCTGCCTGCATTGCATCAAGCTGCACATCTGCTGTGTGCAAAGACCAGGAGGAGCTGTACCTAGGGTGGACTGCTATTAAGTAATGCTGAGGTGTTGCCCTGCATTCCTGGGAGAGAAAAGGAGATGGCAAGTTGTGGACAGAAATACAGCAACTGTGGGGAGCAGGTGACATGCTGAGGAGCCATAGCCTACATGGGAAGACCCTTCTTTACTTGCTCATTCCCAAAACCTTGCTAGAGATGCTGCCTTGCTTTGCCAAGCCTCTCCTTCAGCTAGGGTGCAGGGTATTCTCTTCCAGCCTTCACCTCAGCATTCATAGCCAACAGCACAGGGAATAATGCAGCTGCAAAGCTTTTGTCAAGACTCACGGGCAGCAAGCACCTCCTTCACTTACCCTCTTTGCCAGCACACCCCGAACCTGCAGCTGTTCCAATGACAACCGCATCTCTTCAAGAGTGGAAAGCTCAACCCTACAGCATCCTAGTCCTGACAGACCGCACAGCTCAGGGCCCAGAGTCAGAGCTACCTATGCATCAGCTCAGGCATAGGTCTGTGGTAACCAAACCAGGCTTACAGCAAGGCTTCAGCAACGCTATGGCTATTCTGGCAGTGTATCAGGGTATCAGCTACCCTACCAGTGTTGCAGGAACACAGCAATGACCATAATGAACAAAGGATGGGGGAAATTCCTTAAAGATAAGTCACATGCACTTTGGCACAACACATATCTACAAACATAGCTTTTCTGTGCAAGTGTCAGATTGTTCTGCACTTTAACCCAGCAGGCGTATTGTCCAAGTGATGGGTTCTTTGGTGTCCAGGCAGCCCATAGGATGTACAAGATGCCCCATCTTTCTAGCTGCTTGTGCACAGTGGATCAGTGTGGCTGTATCCATCATTTCCTATCTAGGACTCCACAGCATGAATCAGGTCTGGGTCAGCTGGAAGCAACCTTAAGCACAAGGACAGAGGATGCCCCAGATGCCCACATGCCTGCTAGCCTTTGGGAGAGATATGAGGGGAGACATCAACAGAGGACAGTTGTCTGCGGATCTAATTCCCCTGTAGCACACAGTCAAAAGCCTTGAATTATGGAACCACAACGTAATTTATGATTTTGTAGACTGGGTCTCTCTTTGGGAAAGCCAAGCAGTGTACCTGCCCAATCTGCTTGGAAAGGACCTGAAAGTGATATTACCTACATCTCTGATGGGGATTTTGGGGACAGAACTAACAAAGTGGGACAGTCATAGCCCACTGTGTCTTTTTCCAACTTCCATCATCCAAGCAGCATCAGCCAGAAAATGCTTCCTTCGATTTATTTGCCTTTTAACTACCAAAGCTTCCTATTGGCTTCCATCTGACCCTGGTAGGATCTCTCATCACTATCCCAGGGACAGGGACTGCATGCCATGAACCCAACCTCCATGCACACATGAGCAAGCTTAGATTCCCTTTCTTCAAGAGTTTACGTGGCCTGAGCTCTCATGGCCCTGACATTCATTTCCTAAGGAACAGCAAGATGACCCATAGGAGAGTAGGAAGATCCCTACAATTTACAGCTTCTTCCTCATTCTCCTCTCTTTCAGCTAATGAATTGTAATTTCATTAGCTGAGCAAAGTTGCTCTCCATCCCAAAATCTCAGACTTCTATTTTCCCTTTCCCAGCAGAACCAGATGGGTGCGGGGGATGGCACACCACACATCTGGTACTTGTCAGGGTTGGACTACACAAAGCTCCCAGGCTCATTGCTTTCCAGGCAGAATTTAATCAAGGTTTAAGGTCTTTGAATGTGGAGCTAGTAACCTGAAAGACAAATGGGACTTGAGGTAGTGTGTTGCACAAGCAGGCTGCAACAAGACGTATCATTTAGTTGCAAGAAGGTTTTACTTCAATGCTACCTTTGCCAGGGCCTGGTAATAATTTGGAAAAGCACAGTCATCTAGAGCCAGCCAATGCAATTACAAATAGGAAAAGCCTGATTGTTTTTCCACGCATGAAACATTAAGAAAATTAAGGCATTTCCCTCCAGTCCAAGTATTGACTGTAATTATAGATAGCAGGCAGCCTTAGCTGTTATAAAATATTGAAGTGCTTTTATGTTGCTACTGATATAGTTTACTATTTAGGGCCAGGAGAAAGGTTGCCATTTAATGAAGTGCAGTTTCACAGAACAATGGAAAGGAGGCCCATTACTACATAATACTGCTGCCCTTTCCATTATTAGCATGAAAGCACTTGCCAGATGAATAGAAACAGGTTTAAGCTCACTCTATTATTTCAGTAACGTTAATTTGCCCCGAGCTGCTCACCCTCCAGGTAACCTCTGCTTGGAATAAAGATTCCTATCTGATAGGACTGTACTTAGCACATTTTAGTTGCTTAGAGTTTCAAGTTGCTCTCCTAGCATGGCCAGGGCAGTCACGGGTCAGGGAAAGCAGGTCCTCCTGTAAGTGTTTCCTCAGAATCAGGCTTTGTCCTTCAGCTGCTGGCATCAGGCAGTACCTAAGAATTCAGGCACTGTCCAAAACCACTCTGCCAACTCCTAGCTTTGCAGGTGAAAGCCAGTCTTGGAGATGTCTGTGACCCTGGACAAGTCAGGTGGACTGGAAACGGGTGTCCAAAGGCACCTGAAGAGAGACTTGACTCAAAAAGTGTTCTGTGTTCCAGATTTCCCAGCCATGAAACAGCACCTCTTTACCTCATACTTCGAAATGAGAGGCACAGTGAAGAGCAAGCTGCTCCGAGGCAAATAATGATAGTCCTGCCATACAGCACAGGCAGGGATTACTAATATTAGGAGCAGGTAAAGTTGCCCAGAAGTCTTGTAAAGTTCTCCTGCATGTTACAACAGCAGGACATGGTAATGACAAAGGAACTGCTGGGCTAAGAAGTTTAAAAAAAAATATTTATTTTGTGTGTGTGTGTAATAAAAAGAAATAGAAACAAGCCAAAGAATGAAACAAGCAAATAGAGAAACCAAGCTCCACTGAAATTCAATGACTCAAACTCAAACGCTACCAACAAACTCTGCTTCACATCTAAAAGCTGCCAAACACTGCAGGTAGAGCAAGCCTTCCAGCCCTACCCCAAAAAGGCTCAGAATGTGCAGCACTTTTCCAAACTGACAACCTTGAGCAGCAGTTCCTTTAGAAACATAAGGTGGTAGAGAAGAAGTAGTTAGTAGTAGATTAACCAGGATAGTCCCTAGGCTGCCAGACCTACCATGTAAAGAAATGGGGTGGCTTCCTGTCCCAGATATGTGGGCACGGGGAGAAAGAGGGCAGAAACCCTAAAAGATAGCAGGAACCTTACACCCAAGGGGACCAAGCCAACTAGTTTGCATCAGGCCTGGTAAGCATCCGATTTGTTTATTCGGAGTCAACTGTTTCACTACGCTGTGCTCCACTGAACTGGCTAAATATATATATTTTTTGCTTCCTTAGTTCACAGCAAGACTTTAAATTTAAAAGGAAACAACAAGTTAAAATTCCTCAGGAGCAATACCTTCAGTCATATCTCAGTACGACTTTGTTTCCAATCTGTTAAAGTAATTAAAAAAAAAAAAGTCAACCTCTGGAGTTTAGCAGTTTCAAGGCCTATCAGAAAACATTGTATAAGCTAAGGTAAATATGAATGCAAGTTGTCCCAAGCCTCAAAGGCACAAACTTAGATACCAGGTTAAGACACCTTTGCTGACAGTCAGATTAGCTTGAGGAGACAAGATCTGGCTACATTTATGATTTTTGCTCTACTACAGTAAGTACAGAGTCACATGCAAAAAGCAGAAGGCACCATTAATATCCTTTGATTAACAGGATTAAAGTACCATCCTGACTGCCCAGGGGATTCTTATGTCTTTTGTACTCAGCCCCCTGCAGCAGATAAAACAGACAGGCAAAAATAAAGTAAAATTAACCTCATTCCAACGTATACTTAAAAAGCACAGCATAAAAAATATCCCATGGGATATTCAGGGCACTATCTTCCACTGCTTCAACATTTCCACTTACCCTATCAAGCAACAGTTACCTTACCGTGTAATAGCTTTCAAAATCTCTGTATCGGAACAGTCCAGCCCAACAGCTGTCCTAACCCAAGCATTGTCTTCTCACAGACACCCTAATTACTCAGTCAATACACATCTCAACACAAGCAATTTACATATCAAGGCTTTACTGCCATGCTATTCAATTAACAAAACCTAAAGACCGCCTTGGTGTCAAAAGAAAATCACTGCCACTTGGCTTTCTGCTAAGCTAATTAAAAATAAATAAATAAAGCCACAGGTGGCACGGCATTCAGGAGTCCAGTTCATTTCTGCTGTTTGAAGGGCCCAATGATTTTTATCAGGTCAACAACCCTGAGTTGGGGGTGGTTTGTATCCCAGTTGATTTAACAGGGTAAATTCAGATAAGCTAGGCTTGTATTGGAAAAGTCACTAAAAACAAACTCTATAAAACTCAAAAACTCTTAAATACAGAGAGTGAAGATTTCAGAAATTCCAGGTTTTAGGGAGTGGGAGTTACAGACAATCACCTTAAGAGCTGCACAGGGAACTCCTGATTTCAGCCCAGCAAGAAAGTCACTGAGGGATATAAAGGCTTGGCTGAGAAGTACCAGATGATCTAGGTGTATCGTGAACTGTTTTACACCCTGTCCCCATGCCTTTTTCACAAGGACTTTGGAAAATATCTTCCTCTTTTCTACATGTTATAAAGTTGTTAACTTCCAGTCTAAAGAGCCTAAGGACTATGTTTTAAATTATTTTTATTTTTTGCTGTGATCTTCTTGCAGTGCTCTGATGACCTCCTGGATCAGCACTTTTGCACCAATTTCTTTCTGGTACCTTGAGCATCCAGAAGAACAAACCAAGCTGACTTGCAAGTACTTTGGCCCAAAACAGAGGAAAAGAGCTATTTCTTGAAGGTTATCTTTCTAGAAGGAAAGCAGTTGCCAGAGCAACTGGGTTTGCCACAGAAAGCGTTAACTTGCGGAGCAATCGTCTTTCCTGTAAAGAAGCAGATCTTTTGTAGTTGTCAAGAAAAAGAAAACAAAATGCTCTGAAATATCAAAATCATTAATAAAATAATTTCCACACTCCATTAGGGATGTAGCCATGGTAAATAATGAGTTTATTTTGTTTTCTCCTACTGGCAAATTGCCTTTTAAATTTTAATCACTTCTCTAGAGCAACTGCCAGAGTTCTTCTCTTTCTATAATGCATTTATATACTGTATATTAATTTCATTGCCAGTTTTGATACAAACAAAATGGCATTACATTAAAAATATAAATAAGGCACAGTGGCGTGCTTGCTGGAATACAAGGCGCAGCAGTGATTTCATCAGTACATCAAAGGAGCTCTCAGAGCTCTCCATCCTAGCAAGCATTTCTCCTGAGAAACCAAGGCAGATTCAGTCACAGCTGAGCACAAGGAAAAAGTTTCTGTGCTGGACTTCAAATACTCAGTGAAACATTAAACAGAATTTTCTACTCTAGAAGGGTCTCACACTGTGCTTTGGGGAAGAAAAGACATGCTGATACGTAGAAACATTGAAAACCTGTATGAAAGGTTACATTTATCCCTCTGCTCCGTAACAAATGTTCTCCTGAATCATTCAGTTGTCCTGGTACAGCATGTCACAAAAACCTGACTTGACACTTTTCTGGGTAGCTTGCCTGGTAAATTCACCAGGGGGCATGCTGTCGGGGTGGTCAGATAGTTATTAATACCGGTGTCACCAGAGTTTCTGTCCCTGGAGTTTTATGTACTGTTATAAACCGAATGTGCAGCAGATAGTGTGAAAAGGAAGCACACACACAGGGACGGAGCTGTTCAAGCAAGCTTTTCAAGGTACATCGGAGCACCCACAGCTGATGCTCCAAAGGCAGCAGTTCAGCACACATTTGCTGCCTGAGGACATGGTAGATAGCATAGATAGAGGGAGGTGGCATTCAGAAGACAGCACAAGGACATGGAACAAGACAGGTCTGCAGAGGCACGTGACTTAATTAAAAACTGCAACTTTTCCGTAGATTGCTTTTGGCAATTTACACAAGTTAAGGAAGAGACTGCTAAAAAAAAAGCTTCACAACTTCTACTTTGAGAGAAACTGCAAAAGCTAGAGGCGTCTAAGCATCCAACTTCAAAGACATAAGTAGGTTGTCTCCCCAGTTGCACAGCGGGTGGACTGGGTTTGGGAGTGTTGAAGCCTCCTTTGCAGATGTTGGCTCAGTGCGTTTGCCTGTTCTAGGTCTAGCTCCTTCCCTCCTCTGTGCTTTGGCTGCCCACCTTTGCAGGACCATGCATAACAAGCGAGCGTTTCTTCTGGCCAAACATGAGCTCACTGAGTGGCACACTCTCCTCCTGGCCCCTGGTTTGAATTATTAGACATCCTTCCCTGCGGACTTCCCAACATGCAGTATTTGTCTGCTGCTGCGTACAAGAAGTGGCAGACATGCGATGGCTGTAGTTCTTTCCCCACCTCTGTCACACCCCCAAAAAGAAAAGGGGCTTTGAGTCTGGCAGGCAACTCCTTCCACACACACGCTTCTCAAGGCAGCAGTGTAAGATCGTATTGTTGTAAGATCAAACACACCGCTTTTAAAGAAGACGCTGTCAACTCTTGCAATATGGCCAGCCACGTATCTGTGGAAGTGTCTCTCCATTCAAAAACAGTTTCTAAAAATGACAGCAAACACCTGCAGCTGACACCCATGCTCACATTGCCCCAAGAAGTCACTGCTTATTGGAAATGGTGACAGACAGGTATATTTGGGGAACAAAGGGATGCCAGGGCTATTAGAGCCCCCAGATAAGTGACTGCCCTGCTGAGTGGGGGAGGAAACAGCAGGCTGGAAAATTCCCTTCTGGGAAAGGGTGCAAGTGATGCTTGTCTAAACACAAGAGGACAAGGAAAAGAGATAAAACAAGAATTTAAGGAAGCTCTTAGTGGGAAAGGAGTGAGGGTGAAGGAGGAGACATCCATATACAACCTTCTATAGAAAGATGATTAGCTCTTCAGCATCTGGGAGTCTGGACAGAGTCCTCCATCTGTGACAGCCAACAGAGGATGTCAGCGTATCAGGCTCACTGAGGAAAGCATCACAGTGACAAGATCAGTGTTAAGACCTTAGCACATTACCACTCAGACTCCCAGATTTGGGCTGGCAAGGACCCATCAAGGTGAAATCAGCTGAGTAGAGAAAATCTTACCCACCACTGAAGAACTCCTGCAACGCTTGCACAGGATTCTTGCCCATCTCCCAGGTTTTAAGCAGGGCTTTCCTCAGACATAGCACAGTGATAACAGAGCTCACACAGCCACTACCTCCCAGCAGCCCGGGGACGCTGCTCCTCTGAGCCCCTGCAGAATCACTGTTCCTGTCATCTCAGGCAGGACAAGAGCAGCCATAGAGGCAATTTCACAGCTAAGGCACACTGCTGAGCAGTTGGCGTGGTGTTTGGAGATACCAGCATATGTCCCTCTTCTTGCTTTCTTTTCTTCCCTGATTCTCCAGGAATAGACCTGCTATACTCTTACTCCCATGCTTTGCCCAAGGCACACAAGCAAGACGGGGGAAGCTCCATGTGCTGCATGCTCAGAGCAACTGGCACAAGTGGAGAAGAGCAGAGGAGCAACTAGCCTCGCTACTCAGACAGACACAGACTGACCACTGCAGAACAACAGGGAGGGAAGCATGCACAGTTGTAGCAGCAACAGGGCAGCTCAGGGTGTCCCCCCTCACTATGAACACTGCATTTGCCCAGCACTGTCAGCTAGGGAAAGCCTCAACCTAGCACACTACAAAGAAGGATATAAGGGATCACCTGCTCTGGCATTCACCATAAGGAAGGTATCTGCACACCAAATACAGAAGTTATCGCACCCAGAACCAACTCTGCAATCTTCTTCCCTAAAGTCGTCACTAATGGGATCAGAAAACCAAAATCTGTGTACAACATGACCATCCACTATCTAGGTAGAGAGATGGCATTTCCATGTCAGGCAAAGACCAGGATGCTTGTTTCTGCCAGCACACCCAACTGGGACACATCCCACTTTCTTTCTCCAGCAGGCAGTATCATTCCCTTTAAAAGGACAAGAAAAAATCCCATTAAAACAATTCCCTGACTAGTCTGATAGATTAGACACACGAGCATTGTTTGAAGAAACCTTGGACATCTTCACTCCAACCTCCCACTAAAAACAGGACTATCACAAAAACCAGGTGAGAGCAGCCACAGCTTGGGAGGGAGCCACAAAGTGGGGAGATGTCCCAGGCAAGGGAGTGAAATGGCTTTTATATAATTAAATTACGTAATTTCCATCCAAAATAGTTTTTATGTAATCAGTCTGTCCAGGTTGAGTTTATCTCCTGGACTGACTTCCTACTGTTACACCCTCCCATAGAACCTCTGTTGCTTGGTTTTCTCTGCTTTCCTCTTCCAGGGCTCACCTGTTCCCTGTTTCCCCAGGCACAGTGTCCCAGTCCCCAGCAGTTCCAGTGGGTTCGGATCAGGTACCAACCCTGTTCTGGTTCACACCATTTGTCTTCCCTAGTGACCTGCACTCTCCTGATGAGTCAACTCCTTCTCAGATGCATAACTTTCTCCCAAACGTCTTCCTACATTATTGTTTCCTTTTTGGTATAAGACAATGTGTGTGTAGTGGTAGTGAGAAGGTGCACCTTTTTTTTAGTTAAATGTAAAGGTGAAAAGTAGAAAAAAAATGCAGGGAGAGTGCCTCAGCCTGAAAAAGGGGTTCCCCCAGAAATTTCACATGGGAATAGACAGCCACTGTTGAGCAGTTCTGGCTTTTTCTCTCTAAAACCTCATTTCCCCTGTATCCATTGAGGTAAGGTCACAGATGCTGCCAGGTTTCACTCCAGGCTGCTGCCTTTTCAAAGCTGTTTGCTCTGGACTTGCAGACTTCGATTAGTGAGCTGAAGTAATGGATATAAGGCAGAGGTAGGACTTGTTTGCTCCTCACTGCCATGCTGCTTTATTGCTAGGAGTTTACTTCTCCTTGTAATTGGGATATTATGCAATGGATAACTTCATGCTAGAAGAGGAGGCTCTGGAGAGGGCTGATGGTTAAAATACAGGACACTACTGAATAACATTTACTTGTTATTTCTCTCCTGCTCCTCATTCCCATCCTTACCTGAGAAGCTCCTTGTCACATATATTTCCTTCTCGTTTGTCTCCAGAAGTACTAACACACCTGACACCTACTGTAGTAAGCACAGATGATGCAACATCACAGAAAGGTCTAAGTGGGCAGAGATCTCTGGTCCAGCCTCCTGCTCACAACATGAAAGCTAGGTCAGGCCGCTCATCTAAGTCAAGCTCTGAGTATTTGCAAAGATGGAGACCCCACAGCCTTTCTGGGCTTGTTGTCCTGGACACCACACCTTTCCCAAGGAGAAACTTTTCCTTCCCCCTCACGTTCAATAGGAAATCCTCTTCCTAAAGCTAATGCTTCCACAATGTGCCTCAGAGTGGCCTGGCTCTGTCAAGAACCAGAAAACAAAAGTTTTGGGAAGGATGAGAATTCAGTATATAGAATGCACAAGCCCCTTGCCATTCCTGTACCAAGGCAGATTTCTTCTCCTTCCTCTCTTCCTTTCGGTATTGTCCTGAAACAGAGCTGTACATAGCTCTGAGAGCACAGGGTGGCAGTTCTGAAAGGTGGAAGGAGTCAGCTAGAAATAAAAGCAAACAGAAAACCTCAACAGACTTTCCCCTCACTGAAATGCTTTCCAAATGGTGTCCTTTGATACACCATGAAAACTAACCTTCTCCTTTTGGAAAATGCCACTGAATAAAAGCATTAAGCCTTTGAACTTCAGAAAATGGAAACAACTGACTCACTTCCATTTGGTGGTGTGTTTTAGCTGTCCTGATGGGAAGAGAATTAAGAAAGAACTTAAAGATTTCTGAAGGGCAAGAAATAATCAAAAAGTTATCAGGCATTTAAAACATCTAATTGCACTAATCCTAAGCAAAAAAATGATAGGAATACATTCCCAATTGCAAGAAACTTCCTTAAAAAATCAAGTTAACTATAACCAGAGGGGTAGGTGATTTCTTAGAGAGGTATTTTAAGCACACCTGTAAGCGAGGCATGTGCTCTCACAGGCCATCTCTGAGTCTTGCTGAAGAAAGACTATGTTATGTTTTAAGACTTGCTACGTGCCGTAGTTTCACCACCTGCTCTGCACGCTTTTTTTATCATATCAAGGAACAGGTCAAAGCCTTTGTCTTTCCCCGAAGCACAAGGAGCCCAAATATACTTTCACCTAATTACTTACTTCAGATTCTCTGGTCTTTGGATATTGAAGAAGGCCACTGACTGTAGTAAAAAACTTTCCATCAGCAGTGCACCCTACATTAGACCCCGTGGACCTTTAACAACGAGCCCCAGCAGGGAGAGGACTGAAGACTCACAGTACTGCTCAGTAAAAGCACGGGGAGAAGAGAAAGGAAACTTGCCAGAGACAGGAGAGGACTCCAGGAGTTTTGAAAGGGCTCCTCGTGACCGTCTGGACATAGGTAAAATGTCAAGTCCTCATTTCAGAGCAATTTTAGCACAAGTTTTGAAGAGCGAGAGTATGACCACTTTCAGCTCTGTGCCAAGTCAAGGGGTGTGGGGTACTTTGTACTGAGGCAAGGCCATCTTAGGAGGAGGAAAAAAGACTACCAGTGGACCCAGACATGCCCAGGGACTACAGCAAAGATTTGCCAAGGCAGACACACAGCTCACGCTTCACTGACTGTTCAGAGAACAGTGGCTTTGTTCACAGGCTAGTCTCATGCCCATGTCTTTTTCTGGATCTATATCTTTGTCATACAGGTATTTAGGACAGGATGTTACACCTCTGCTTTGTCAACCTAATCCCCACAGCTGAAGTCCCGCCGATGCCAAAGGATAACAAGTATTTAACATATGCCCATTGCTCGATGCTAAACCTTTAAGATAAGCAGGGATCTCTTCCTCTTTGAAGAAAGTGATATCAAATACACACAAGTTTAATCGAGGCACCAGAAGCTCTATCTCTACAAGGACAGATGGGATTGCCTTTACATGATTAGAGATCAAATGCATATTTCACTATGTTTGTTGTCCTCTTAATGCAGGAACCAAAAAACAAACAACCAGATGATGTTTTGGGAACTTCATTACTGAATTAAAAAAAAAAAAAGCCAAAATATCACTTAATAAAACTTTAGTAACGTAGCCTCCCATAGACTCATTTGTTTCAACTTCCCCTTAAATGAACTTTTTCTGAAGAGAACCCTAGGATCAGATAGCACAATAAAGACCACCTTTATCAAGGGAGCTGGCAAGCTCCAGTATTTTATAGAAGATAACACTGAGCTTTCATGGTAAAGATGAATAACTGCAGCAGGAGGTGGCAAAATACTGCATCACACTGTCCTAGTTAATACCCAAACTGACGCATCAACGGTGTGACAAATGGCCAGCTTTCACATCATTCTGCAGCTGCCCGTGCTTGTAGGCAGCTTAATGCTGCTGCAAAGATTGTGCCAAAGCACATGTTCTGCTGGTCTCTGCACCATGAACTATGAACTACGTAACAACCCTAATTAACAACTGCAACCCCCTTCCTCGAGGGGGCTTCTCTAAAAGCTTTTGCACTCTGCAACCCCATTCTAACAAGCTGGAACATCTGCGAGGAGGAGAAAAGATTTGTATTTGGCCAAGGAAGAATGAGATATTCCCATTTTGAACCAAGAAGGGAGAGACAAGCTTACAAACTGAATTTAACTAGCCAAGAGGGAATCCCGAGCTCCACAGCGCTCTGAGCACTCAGCAGTTCAGAGAAGCAGTCTAAATTCTCAAGAACTTAAAGCCTGGGCCTATTGGGCCATAGGGTTGTCCTGCAGATTTCCTTCTGTTCGGTGAATCTAAGAACCAGCAATATCTTGCTGACCAAACAGCACTAGACCGATATAGTTATCCTATGGAAGGTGACAAGACCATCACCTAGCTAAGCCATACAGTTCATGTGTTTAGTGCCTGCCTATAGGGTAAGTTCAGGTTGTACCTACGCTCTCTCTCTTTGGGTTCACATACATATCCTTGTAATGCTTGGGGCTATGCCAGCTTGCAGACTGCTTTGATTCATATATTGCACGTGATTCAGACAGGCCAAGTAACCCTTGGGCTGAGGCTCTGAAGATTCTCAAGTCCATTAACACTACATGCTCTATTAACACCTGGCACACAGCATAGCGCACAGACTCCTGCAAGCTGTTCATTTTTTCAGCAGGAGCAACCAGAGGAGCCATAGGCTGAGTACTTTTTTTTCCTCCTCTAGAATCATAGAATTACGTAGGTTGGTAAAGACTTTTAAGATAATCAAGTCCAACTATCCCTTACCACTACCAAGCCCCATCACCAAACCATGTCCCTAAGCACCACATCCACACATCTCTTTAACATACCTCCATGGATGGTAGCTCCACCACTTCCCTGGGCAGCACTTTCCAATATCAAACCAGTCCTTCCACGAAGAAATCTTCCTTACACTTAATCTAAACACTCCCTGGCACAACTTGAGGCCATTTGCTTTTGTCCTATGAATTGTCACCTAAGAAAAGAGACCAGCATCCTCCTCAGTACAACTCCTTTCAGGTATAGCTGCTGTGATTAAAACATCCACAGGATTGGTTTGATGGAAATCACTGAAGTAGCTTCGGAAATACTGGAACTTATGCAAGAACCGGTTGGAATTAGGGTGTATTTTAAATGGAAAAGGCTGGAAATGCTTGTGGAGTAAACGTCAATATATTGAAGGCATATAAAAAGACAGTGTGAACAAACTGCAGGTTTGTTCGAACAGAAGGGCAGCTAGAGAGCTGTGACCAGGGCAGGACTAGACGTGTCTCCATTGACAGCAGAGGCCACTAGCACAAACAGGTCTAAGAGGAAAAGTAACACAGGGAAGCAGTTGAAGGACAACAGAAATATCCCTCATACTAGACACTGGAGGAGCAACTAGAGAACAGAATGAGAAGCAGCAGGAGAGGAAATCAAGAAGCAGAGAGCCTAAGGGCCTCTGAAACAAAGAGCAAAGAATTGAGGTGGATGAGAAACTGCACCAGAGAAGAGGGGAAAGCATTAGTTGTGCTCAGACAATGGCATGACACTTCACTACAACAGCAGAGACGGGTTTCTTTCTCCTTTGCAACAGATGACCTCCAAAACATCCTTCACTTTTTGCATGGCACGACTTGCAAGAGATTAGCAATGGCAATACGAACATCTTAGGGAGATAACTTCTTTTCCAAGCATCCCATATGCAATGGATGAAATAGGAGGAAAGTAACAACAAAATTAGTAAGTAATGGAGAACAATAAAGATAACACACTGTGCATAATAAGAAAAAACAAAGCAAAAACCCTTTTGCTGCATTACCACTGCGTGAAGCAAGAAAGCTTCCTGTACCACTGAGAACAGTCTTTTGAAAAATCAGCCGCATTCAGGTCTTTGATTTTGTATAATTCTATATCCCTACTTTGAGAAAAATACCGCGCTCCCGAGCACTGCACAAGGCAGCGTGAATGCAATTCTCCTTATCAAAGGCGCAGACTGGTTGAAGAAGTCAGCTTGAGTTCATTGCTTTGAAGCGCCAAGGTAAATTTAGTTACCCTGAGAAACTTTGCAGCAGAGCAACCAGGAGACAACTTTGAGTTGAAGGAGGGTCACTAGAAAATCATCCAGACTGAGAGGCACAAAAAAAAGTGTCCTGCCTAACCCAGCACGCCCTCCTTTGCCAGCCCACCCCAAGAAAGAGAGAGAAGGGAGGCAGCAATTACAACTTCAGCTCCAGTGTTCTGGCACAAATACCGTAATCATTCAGAACAAGGGGGACGTATTCAGTTTGCAAGCAGCCACTCCACCATAATTGCAGCAATAATTTTAAGGAACTTGGCCCCCATGTGTCACCTCCAGCGGCTTTGTTTAGAAGAATCAGTCTGAGCATTACGGGCCTTGCGCAACAATAGTTTTAAGAGCAAACGTGGAGTGATGATTAGCTGGGCACAAAAGCATCTCGGGACTCCCCGGTGGTGCTAATATACCACACCCACCTACCCTGGTAACAACAGGCCTCAGATGATTGATGGCTTAGAGAGACGTTTAACACCCCCCTCCCCTCAATTTCTAGAAATGACATTTCACTTAATCCTGTGAAGCAAAACTTCCATGCTGTGAGTGTGAGTAATCAGAGATGCTCTGGAGTTTGAGACTCAAACTAAACACCGGGGTAACAGTTCAAAGCAGCAGTTGCACTCAGGCTTGCAGTCCCCTTCAAGACTCAGACTCCTTCAAATTGCCAGAGACAACTCATCTCCAACCCTCCACTACAGAAGTGTGCATGCCCATGACCCCAGGGAAGGGCAACTTCCCCCTCCCAGCCAGGTTTTTTCTAGACCTGGAAGTGATAATCTGAGTGACAGCACCTTGCAGCTCTAGGGGAGATTAAACGAAGGTACCTGAGACAGAGAACAAGTTACAAACCAACCATTCAGCATCCCCCTTCTCTTCTGCACACATGGTGGTGACACCCAGTATGCCCATCAGCATCAAAGCCCAGGCCCTGGGTCACCAGGATGTGGTGACACCCATCCCTGCGCTCAGGGGCGCCTCCACCACCCTCTTTGTCCCCCGAGGATGGTGTGAATGACTTTTTTTTTTTTTTTTTTAGGGGAAGTCATCATCTTGTAGGTGATGATTACCACGTTGCATGTTGGTTACTAGGAATTTGAACTGAACTGCAGAGCATCCAGGTGACTGGAAGGTCTAGATAATGAAGAATTCCAGATAATAAGCAAGTTGTACTAATTACTAAAAATTCTGTGCAACTGTAAGCTGTGCTAAGCACTAGAAATTGTAAACAACAATAAGCTATGCTGATGGCTGAAATGTTTATATAAAAATAAAGCTCTATAAGCAGAGCCCGTGGCCAGTCCTTCTGCCAGAGATCCCTCAAAGAGCCTGTCTGACCTCTGTAGCTTCAGGTGACAGTGAGATTTGACAATATCCAGCATGTAGCCTGTGTTTTCAAACAGACTTCAACCTGTGAATGTAGCAATTCAACAGAAGGGAAGTTTTGGTTAAATTTTTCTCACCAGTTTCCAGCAAAGTCACATATATCCCTCAGCGATGCCTGTCATAACTGAAATTCCCTTTGGCCTCACCATCTTGCTGTTCTGGTCACCTGCTACAAAGTTTTGGGCCTCCAAGTTGTATAGCAGCCCCCCAGTATGGGCATTCTCACAGTAAAAAGACCTTTTGGCAGAAAACAGAATATAACGGCTGAATAGTAAAATTTTCAATTCAACACAACTACTGGTCAATATGGCAGGAGCTCTTTATTTGTTCCTTTTCTTTCTCAGAGGAGATTTTAGTGCTTTTCAGGTTTAATTTGAAAAGAAGACTACTCACGGAGAATGCAAACAACTCCACTTTAATATTGTTAAAAAAAGCAGAGATTAATCTTTCATGAAAATACTAGAAGGGAAATGCTAAAAGGAAAGAGACTGATGCTAGTTAATGTTAAGATTTTTTACTCTCACTATTAAAAATTGAACAAAGAGTCTTATTTTTCCATGAGATTTCATGCCAGAACAGAACAAGAGGTTATCAAATTTGACCTTGTCTTCAACAAACCAAGGCCATCACCAAACTGCACCTTGTGCTAAAGCAGGTAACTTGATGGACTGAAGATCTCCAGTTGTGATTTAAAGACATCAAGAACTGAAGGAAGTATTAGAGGGATCTTTACTCCAACTGTTACTCACTATGGAAAACATGTCCAGTTCAAGTCTGCATAGCTCTGATGTTAGTCTTTTGTGTACCAAATTGAAGCATTGTTATTTCTCTGCATTTTCTCTCCGTAACACGTATCCAAACAGTAAACAAATTTTAACAGTGTTTGATGAGAAGGATTTCCACAACAATTGAACTTTCTTCACAAAACACCTAATACATCACCAAATTCAAACCTTTGGAGATGTGCTCTATGCTTTTTGTACCTATGGTTCGGATCTGCACTTGCACAAGCTAAAGATGTCTCTGCATCGTCCCCCGAGCCAACCTCTGCAGCAGGCCAGCTCAGTTGCACCACAAGAGGTAGGCAAGAGCCAACCACAATTAGAAAGTTACAGATTCAGACAGTTACAATCAATATTAACAGGCAGAGAGAGGCTAGGGGTATCTCTGTACATCCTCCTTCAGAGGCATTTTTGAGGCCACATTTTTTAAAATCCAAATCTCCAGCTTCAACTTAATTTTAATTCAAAACCTGATCGTGCTTTATGTAGGTGTCTCCTTCTACTCCACCACGTCCCAAGGCTGGCAAACGCCTGCTGCATCCCCCAACAATAAAGCAGCAGAAGTGACCAGGGCTTGTGCAGCAGACTCACCGCTGTGCCTTGTGCCTATAGCTGCATTTCCAGCCACATTCCCCCAGTCACTCTATTTCTTTTCCTTCCATACAGCCACCCGGGCACGTCTCCATCTCATCAGACGCTCCCTAATCCATTCCCCACAGAGTATCTCCTGCTGGGGAAGGATTCCCCGTGCCCACAGCTAGCCTCTTGAGTCTAACGATACCTTTGTGGTCCCCTACAGCTCTGCCCAGGTGGAGGTCCTGAGTGCTTATAGTTGGGTAAATTCCCACTGCCCTTCTGCCTACGCTCTGCCTTACATCAGGTAATTAGGTCAAGTTCAGCTCTGGGCAGCCTCCCAGCATCCTTCTTAGTCACATATACTTACTGGGGACAGCAAAAAACGGCCGTGCCAAGTCCCCACGCACCAAGCAGCTGCTGGGCTTGCACCAGAGGGGCCTGCAGTATGCCTGTCTTTGGAGCTTGTAGCGACCCTGTGGCTGTTTAAACCACATGGAGCCAATCTCCAGCTCACTGCTGATAAAAAGAGATGCCTGTGAATACTTGCTAGGCACCTTTTAGGGGCAAATCCAAAGGGCAGAGGGACCCTTGGTACATACCAAATCCATCTATGCAGTGAGGAGACGGTGGTGCAGAGCCCTACACCCACCTGGAATAACATCTGCAGCTTTCTCCCAGCACAGCTTCAGTAATTTTGGCACTGTCAAACTGCCGTTTCAGTCCTTTTCCCAGGGCGTGCTTCTCCAACACAAATTCACTTTAACAGAATTTGGATGTGTTATGAAAGAGCAAGGATGGCTACAACAAAACTGATAGAGCAGGCTCACTTTTCTATAGGGCCAGCTTTCTACCGTGGTTCAGTCACCTCTGGTGGCACCATGTATGTGCTGGTGTGACCCAACAGCTGCAAAGCACAAGTTCTGCTTGAGCTGGACTCACAACTCAGAGCTCCTGACCAAGCCAGGCTGCAGCCCTCACCAAAGCACTGCACCGAGCTGAAGGTGCCCAGCTGTGTTTCTGGGCTGTCCTTGCTGCCACCAGGCAGCCTGACATGGCCATAAGCTTTTTTTAAGCTAGTGTTCCAGTGACGGCAGCCTGTCCTGAGACAGCAGGTGGAAAGGGTGTATCTGAAGGAAGAACGAGTCACATACAACAGAGGCTACTGCACAACTTCACACAGGAGTGGAAAGTACTTGGACACTGCAGCCACAGGAAAAATACAAATCTTTCTTTACAAATAGCATTTTCCTGCCTTATCTAGTTCATTAATAAGCCAATTTGTTAACTGTTGGAATTAATTGCAGCACATTTGCATCCTAATTTTTTCTTTTCTACCATTCCACACTGCATTACGCCCAGCTTCTCTTCATGTCTGCCACGACACTTGTGGCTGATCTCCCCTCATAGCTGCATAGGGCACAGCCTGCAGCTCCCCTGAATGCTGATCCGGGCCCACTACCAGCTGACTTAAAACAGCAGTAAAGTGCTGAGTCTATCAGGACTGTCTCTGGCCAGTAATCTTCCCAGTTTTCATAGGAAAAAAAAAAAAAATCATTAGCTTTGGGAACTCTGCTCATTTGTCAGATTGATCAAGTTTGTCAAACAGGGTCAAGAATTATTGGGAATGGGAGAAAGACCAGACAGACAGTGATCACACCAGCCTTATTTCTTTAGGAAAAGGATTTCAAACAGTACTAACACTAGAGAGCTGTGCTAATTTACACTAGCCCATTAATCCTCAGAGTCCCTCCAGACCACTGCTGGAAAGCACATGGCTTGCTTCTAGCAATGTGCTGGCACGAGTACCCATGGGTACCTGACTCAGCAGTCCTTCACCTAGCGTGTAAATTACGGAAAAATCAGTCAATTTACTCAAGAGCAGAGAGTGGTGAAATACCCACTTATACCTCTCTGTGTTATTGATCTTGTCATGCTGCCAAGCAGATTTGAAATGACAGCTGCGCAATCAGGACACGAAAACAAGAACTGCTGCATCAGACGTTCCGTTGCAGAGGCGTATGTAGAAAAGGAAAGCACAAAATTGCAGCAGCTGGGGGGTTACCAAGCACTCTCTCAAACCTGCTTGGCTTGGTTTGCCCATTGAGAGGGCATACACTCCGCAACAACAGACACATATCCACATATCTGGCTAATGTGGTGGTCTGAAACCCCTCACATGCAGGGTTTAAGTCCTTCCACAAGACAGGCAGGAGGAATCTATAGATAGAACAGGCTCTGTTCATTGTCCCCAAATCGTCACTGTCCAGTTTTCCCTGATCATCCCAATTAGAAGCATTTCTAGATAGCAGAGATGTTGAACTGCAGGTTTTCATAAAGAAGGTAAATCCTTTCTACTTTGAGAGGACAGAAAGTCAGAACTTTAGGATTTTCACTGAAAATTCAGTTCTGGAAATTTTCCCTAAATTGGCAGGGCACCTCCTCTTCCTTGCAGAGACAACTGGAAGGAAGCAGCCCTTGTGCCAGAGCTGTAACTGAGGCAATGCTCTACTCAGCCACACTAGGCATAAATGGCTTTTACCCATTATTACAGAATGACTCCTTTTTTAGCCCCAGAAAAGGAGAGGGTGAGTGAGAACTAGTCTAAGCTTGGTATCACTCTCCAGACTAAGCCTCTGCAAGATGCTAGGAAGTTGAGGAAATTCAAGATAGATGCATGTAATGCTTACACTTCTGACCTACTGCTGTCTCTCTTTGGTCTCCTTCTGCAGCCAGGCTCATTGAAACCACCAAGGCACCTGATAATGCTCCCTGTTCACCAGGGGACATAGTGACAGCTGCTACAGCTCCAAATATTGCAGAGCTCCCAGACCTACCCTACAGACTTTGCCTGCAGGGGAGCAACACAGCAGTGGCTGTGGAGCACAAAAAACCCTCAAGAAGCCTGCTCTTCTCAGCAGGCTTGGGAACTCCCACCTAAGGTGGGCTCCTTTCTTCTCAACACTGCAGCCAGAGCAAGGAAGCTGGAAGTAAAGACAAGACTTTGAGGAGACACCCTGGCAAGGCAATACTAGCTTCTGGTTATGGTGCTGGCCTGCACCTTCAGACAAGGTACTGCTACAGCTCTATCAACATCACTCAAGGATGCTTGACACAGGAAGAAGTGTGTCTGAGGCACACAGCCTCCCCTGCTCCGGCACTGTCTCCTCTGGCACGTTCACCTGGGGCTCCATGTAGTGATCCTCTAGCTGATGGCATCAGAAGCCTGCATGGTCCTACCTGGAGAGGTACATTTTACTGTGTGGCAAAAATATTATAAATAAATAGTTATTTTATCCAGAGCTTCAGCTGTCAAAGTATTCCTGTGCTCTAAAATCATTCTTCTGTGTTTAACAAGTTTATTTATCCTATTGAACTGTTGCAGTGTGACAGGGTGCTTGGTCCTGGCTGATAAACCTCAGTTTTCATCTTCAACTGTTTTGTGCAACTGCACCACATCTGAGAAAGGGACCAAAACTAATCCTTACACATGAGTTCCACAGTATTAGTTTCTGCTTCCCCATTATTTGTCCCCATTACAGAATTAGATCAGAAAGCCTAGTATTTCCACCTCCGTAACCTTTCCAGATTGTAAAACATTTTCTATCTCATTGGAAAAACTGGAAGTTAGTTGGAGCATTAGGTTAATTAGGTAGTTCAACAGGGGGCGTGATCTGATCTTCTAGCATTTAAACTCTTGATCTTGCAGTAAGTACTATTTTTTTTTTTTAAATCAAGGATCTTTTTATTATTATTTTTAATATTCCTTATCACCATAAAGTCCTGCAGTTAAAAGGAGTATTATGTATTCTGATACATGCTAGGCTCACATAGCGTGCTGGAAAGTGACAAAATTCTTGTTAAGAAGTTATCTAAATTCTGGAAGAGTGCCTAGAAGGACAGTTTCATATGAAGAACACGTAACTGCCAAACATTAACACCTTTTTTTTTTTTTTTCCATTAACCCTGTTCATACTGAATCAATCACAAAGCTGAACATGCAACTGCTCTACTTACCAGCAGCTAGATTTCAGAAAGGAGGGCAGCAGCCAGAAATTGAAAGCCAATTTCAACACAAATCATATACCACACCGATCATAAATCCCGTGCAACATCACAGCTTTCCCAGGCTCATGCTAAATCCCTGCACAGAAGTGAGCACCCAGAGGAGCAGACAGCTGTAATGGGAACAAGCCTTCTTCAGAGCAGAGAACTTG
The DNA here is from genome assembly GCF_011077185.1 of Oxyura jamaicensis. Lineage (NCBI taxonomy): Eukaryota > Metazoa > Chordata > Aves > Anseriformes > Anatidae > Oxyura > Oxyura jamaicensis. The sequence goes on from NC_048895.1 coordinate 13,884,650, forward strand.
GCTGCTCACTGCTTTTGGACCACTGTCTCAAAGCCTCCCAGCTAAACACATTGAGGTCCCCATATCATTTTCCAGGCTACTCTACTATCACCAAAGTACTCAGATCTTTTCCCAACAACCTTCCTAAATACCTACTATCCGTAAGTCCTCCAACAGGTCACCCGGAGGTTGGAAACATCCTCGCATACATATATTTTAAAAGCATCCTTTCTGCAGGAGGAAGATATTTTCTAGATGGAGGAAGACATTGCACTGCACAACAGCTGTTCTGGCCCACAGGGGTCTGCAGCACTTACTTTACGTTCTAAGTTTGGCCTGATGCATGCTTTACCTTGCAGGAGAGCTGCGTAGACACATTGTATTTAAGATTTCAGCAGAAATTCTTTGCTATGTAGATAGTGAGGCACTGGCACAGGCTGCCCAGAGAAGCTGTGAATGCCACATCCCTGAAAGCCAGGCTGGATGGGGCTTTGGGTAGCGTGATCTGGTGGGAGGTGTTCCTGCCCATGGCAGGGCGTTGGAACCAGGTGGTCTTTAAGGTCCTTTCCAGCCTGAACCATTCTGTGACCCTACAGGACTCATACAATTGACCCCTGGCCCACACTCACTCAGAACCCCAAACCAGCAACAGTTCTGTGGTGGTTTTCACAGAACTGATGAGCTGGAAATGAAGCCTGCTGGAGGCAGCTTTAGTCCAAGACCTTGGACAGGATAGATCCCCTAAGATGACTGCTTTCCTAGCCCTAAAATAACATGGTCTCACCATCTAATTCATACTCTGTGAAGCCCTGATGAATAAAAAATAAAAAAATAAAAAAAATCTCACCGTCTGAGGTAGGGGCTAGGCACTATTACTTACTGCTCACATTAACTTATCAATAATTAGGATAAAAAGCATAAAGACAGCCACTCATATCAGAGATACATAATTTGGCAGCAGGGCAATAAGCAAATTAAATCAGACTGAAACATCCTTCAATTAATCTGGAGATCATCAAAACATTTGCAGTTCTGGATGTGCAAACACAACCTGTGCTTTTAGAAGTCTCATAGGACACTTAAAATTGCACTCTCGTTTTTCCTCAAGAGCTAATTTTGCCAATGTGAACTTTCTGAAGAGCGAGTTAACAGGACTAGCTCATTAGTCTGAGCTGCTAAAAAGCTCCCTGCCCCTTTGCACCACAGCCTGCCCTTGCTCTGCTTGTGCTGGTCCCGGAGGAAGGAGAGCCTGACAGAGGGTGGGACATCAACCAGAGGAACAGGTGATCCTCCTCTGAAGACAGAGGAGGACAAGGAATCAGCCCTGAAAAATTTGCAAGTTCCTAGATTCCCCAAAGCCTTTCCCAAACTACTATATTGCCTTCCCTTCTACATGTTAGGAGAAGGGACTGGCCCTATTCTGCTGGCAGGATCGTACAGCTCCCTTTGAGATCCAAGCACTGCCAAGGGCTTCCTTCCTTCCCTCCCATACTGTGTGCTGCTAATAAAACCAGTTGCCCCTCCCCCCCCCCCCCAATCACCACCCCTGCAATCCCCCTTAAAATCCTGAGGACGTTCTCAGTTGAGACCAAAGAATACAATCAGTGGTGCTTAGGGAAAAAACAACACACCTACAGTGTGCATCTTCACAAGGACATCTCCCTAAGCAAGGAACGTGTCTGAATTTACATTTATTTATGTCCTTCTGGGGACAAGCAGAGAAGAGTCACTTTAATCAGGCCTGGCTGGATGATATATAAGCAGCTTAGCTTACTTGCTAAGTGAAAGTGCTAGGGGTCTGAGTTTTCTCACTAGCACAAGATAACAAATCTAGCATGCACATGAGAGCACTGTGTTGATAGCACTGTCTCTACTGCATGAATAGCTTTAAGAAAGAGCTTTCAGCCTGTTTGTAGTCAACTACACATGGATTTAGCAGCTGCCTATGTTCAGATTTACTACAAATTAAACCACATGACAGAGGGTGTAAAATAAGGGAGCCTGCAATATTTCAGCATCAGGCTTTGCACCACTATATTTAAGGCTGTGGCAGAACTGCTTTCACCAGCATCCTCGTTCTGTGTCTGAACCAGAGATATTCACGATACAGCCAACAACTCATGAAAGCTTACCAAGAGTTCATGCTTTCCTCCCAAGGCTGCCTTTTTTATTATTATTATCCTAAAGGTTTGCTTGGCAAACACCAAAAATGCCACAAGCTGAGCAGGGTCTGTGTCTGTTTACACCCCTTCCTTGCAGGTTGCCTCTGCATTAGGCTACGACAAGTTTATGGAGCGTAGTCTGAACAATCTGAGCATTTCCCCCCTTGTGTAGCTGGAAAACTGGCTCTTAACAGCGAAGCTGTCTGCAGAGATGTTGTATGGCTGGGGCACTGGCTGCAGCACACAGAGATGTCTCAGCGTGTCTTCTGCTGAATGCTTTCTGAGGAAAAGGAAGCAAGCCCAGCAGGGCTGAAGCAAGCCCGTAGTCCCACAGGGCAATTCCTTTCCCTCTCCAGCTTGTCCAGTGAGACTGAGCTGAGTTACTGGTATACACCACTGGAATGAGAATGCAACATCCCCTGCCAGGCTGCTGGCCTCACTCTAAGCTTGAGTATGGCTTCACCTACCTGCTGAAATAACAGAACAGACCTTGTCCCCTTACAAATTCACACAGGAGAAGTTCCCTCTCCCAGTGACTTGACAGAGACTCTTGCTCCCTGTCAGAGGATTGACAACTCAAACCATCTCTCTTCCTATGTATCCTGAGCCAGGTACTTCCCCAGCCTTACCCCCACCATCTCCAACACCTCCTCCAGGCACATTTGCTAGCAAAACTCAGAGTAGGATTGTTCCTTTCCAACATTGACACACACTCTGGTTAAACCCCTGAGATTGGGCACCACTGCTGCTATATTTAGCTGAACGGTGCTCTTTAAGATAGCAGAGATGAAGAACAATAGCATTGTAGAAATAAACTGGGCTTCTTATCTCAACAGCTAATAATATCTCAGTCATCCCTGCAAAGCCATGAAGCATGGAGATCAAAGCAAGGTCCTGATAAGAGCATTTTCAGGAAAAACAGGAGTTTTCTAAGCCATAATTCTGACTTGAGCAGACATTCCACATTATCCCAAGCAGGACACTTGCTATTTAAACACTCCCGACTCCTCACCCTTTAAAATATTCATAGAAATACAAAATGCACATAACATTTCTGACCACTTTCTGTAAAATTTCTGCAATATTTCAGACATGTTCGACAATTTAAGATCCTTATTGAAGCCCTACAGAATTCCCAAGGATCTGTTTGTAACAATTTAACTCAGAAATCTGCACATTCATTGGTATTCAGTGCACATCACCATATTTAGTTTTCAGGAAATATGACATTCATTCCACAGCAAGACTGGGAAAGAAATACAAGAGTGTTCTATTTCTTTATAATAAACCTGTTGCTCAAGTATTTCCATTGATTTTCCTCTATATAATGCAATTCTAAAGCACTGTAGGAATAAATCTAGGATCCAAAGGAAGAGGAAAAAAAGTTTTTCTAGCAAACCTGAGTTAGGTCAGTCCATCAACCATTATGAAGAAAACAAAAAAATCCTTTTTACTGGCCTGATTAAGTGATGCTCAGCAGTTCCTCAGATCTGTGTAGGCCACCTGCAGGTTAAACAAAATTCATCAGAAAGGCTTGAGAATGGCTTCTTGGGAAGTGAAAACAGTAAGAAACTAAGTGTTCACAACATCTGCTACCATTTGCCATTAATCACAGGCTTTCCCACTTCCAAGCCATGCATGGGAAGGTCTGGGGAGCAAATTTGGAGTGACCTTTTCCTTTTCATCAGGGCGCTGGGTAGGAGGTATGAGTTACAGGAGAGGACACATCAGCAACTCCAGCCTCTCATCAAACTTGGCCCAAGATACCTCTGCACCATGCCAAGACTGACCCACGAGTACCTGACTGCATGAGTGAGGTCTTAGGAAAGCTCATCTGACACCTCAGGGCACGGAGGGAGAGGCCATCACTTCTGCATAAATGCTTTTTTTTTGTTGTTGTTTAATGGATACCAGACCTTATTCAACAGTCATACGCCTATAGTTAAACACAGGCCTGCCTATATAGGTTAGAGAACCGCTCCAAGTACTCCCTGCCATTTCAATATGCAACACACTTTCCAGCTCACATCTGCAGGTGCAATGCAGCACTAAGAAGAATCAGTGTTCTCAGCCTCCACTGGCTGCTTTCTTTTATTCTGTCCCCTTCAGTGAAAAGCTACACCTACAATTCATTCCCAGAGCTGGATATATCACAAAAGCAAATGCAGGTGTTCCAGCTCATCCACATCTCACTTTTAATTAAATCACCTACTCTGAAAACATTCAAAAGGTTAAAAATAAAATTAAGCCCATCTTAGTTTTACTCGGTGGAGATTAATCATATGTACTACAAACAGAGATCCTCATTAGTACTGTTTACAGTGCCCACCCATGACATGACAGAATAGAGACAAGAAGTAATTTATTCTCAAATGAACATGCAAAAACACACACCTGAGTGTTCAGCACAAAATTTTGTCCTATGAAGCAAGCTCATTTAGAAATCACCACACCAGAAAGTTATAATTCGACAAATTGCACAAGGTTTAGTTTCCTCACTGCGCCATATTACAGCAACTTTGCCACCCACCCAGGTGGTTTGCACGAGCAACTTGCTTCTCTGTCTCTATCTATGGCAGTGGTTTTCAAACTCAGCTCAAGGATTCATGGACTTCTAATGGACTTCAGGTGGCACTAAAAAAGCATTGACACATGGTCTACATGGATCCAAATCTGGAGATCTCCTAAGTGGTCTGGCCTTCTGGGGAGAGATTTAACATTCAAGAAACTCAGGTAGTTGAAAAATCACCTGCACAGTTTACCACCAGACATTGGAGAGGCTAAGAGCAGCACCCTTGCTTACAAGATTGCCACTCAGAAGGCATTTCCCCCACTTCCCCTCAAGCCAGGGTGGGCAAAACTGTATTCAAATTTGATTCTCAAAAACATCACTTAAACAAAAAGATGGGATGGCCAAGTTAGGCCAAGCCAGGCCTGCAGCAGCAGGTGCCTTGCTAAGCTACTGACTGCAGCACTTATTTCAAGTGCTCACCCATTCTTAATTACCTGGAGGCTGTACCCATGCTCTCAACTCAAGCGACCCTCATAAATAACTCCCTGCTTTAAAGCACCGCATTAAGACCTGGATCTCCTTTTAGCAGTACTCCTATAAATCAACAGGCTTTCTACCAGAGTCAATAAACCACATGAGCAGGGGGTTAGTTCTTAGCACCTGGCTCTAATCTACCGCTATTCTGGCTAATTGATATCTCTAAGTGAATAACTGTGTAGACATGGCCTTTGATGAGAAAGGAAGCTTAAATCTCAGAAAAACATTCCCAATTTTACTAACCCAGGCACCAGCCTTCCCAGAAAAGTTAGTCTTTTCTGAGCAACAGAGCAGAGGTTTCTTTTGACAAAGCTGTTTGCTGGTTCTTCCCTTTCTACCAAAGACTGGAATCCAAAAAGGGCTGGACAAAACTAACTAGAGCTTTTCTTTGAACAAATCCTAGTTACCATTGCAGCGGGAAAATAATTGTGGCAGTTAACAAATCTGGAAGAGATGAAGACAAGGAATCCATCTCTCCCAGGCGTGAATACTTGACCTTGTTAACATATGAAATATAGTCTGGAGTCCATTCTTAGGTAGAACGGAGTCCAGAAAGCCAGCACACCTGGCTGAAAATGATTTTTTTTTCTTCACCTCTTTCAGTTCTTTGAAACCATGTAAATCAGGTCTCTGCAATCACCTGGTAGAGAACAGGGAAGCAGAAGGAAGAAACCTACCTGAGCATTCTCTCACTATTACTGTAGTTAATAAAGCTTCTTTCTGACTTGTCTTAAATTGCGCTTGCATTATTACACGCTTGGAGTCTCAACATTTACCAACACTATCAAGCCTGAAAAACTCAGCAGCATCTTGCAGATGACCTTGAAAGGAAATGGTTTTACTTTGCCTGGCTCTGAGCAGAAAAGATTAACACTCCCTGCACACACCTCACAAAAGCTTTTTTAGCAGGCATAGCAAAGCTGAGTCCAGTAAACGGCAAATCCATGTTGTTGGCTTTTGTTGCAGACATCTATCAACACCATAAGACTGCAAGAACTTAAACTCTAGCCCCAGCCCTTCTCTCACAGATAACAGCAAACTGGAAAACACATCCCACCCACAGCCACCTCCCTTCTCCTGTTTATGGTTTTCAGTGTCCTAGAGACAGATAGGGCTGCTTTTTACCCCCAGAAAATACAGTAATGAAGGAAGGTTCAGCCATCTGGACTAAGAACTCTAAAACCTGGTACTCTAAAGCCTTGCAAGCACTTCTCTTTTCGCTTCTCAAGGTTCCTTCACCTGTTTACTCCAGACAGTCTAGGCACTGGGTGACTTCCAGCCCTGGGTAGTTGCAGTAACCATCCCTTGAATGTTGAAACTCTGCCAACAATCGTTATTAGTTGTTTATGCTCAAAATCAATTTATTCTCAACTGAACAGAAAGATACTGATGCCAGTCATATTATTAACATACAAATTAAGCCTTATGCCCGATGTCAAGCTTGGGATACTCTTGAGACACTACCTGATGCTAATAATCCAGAAGACAGCTCTGCAAGGTCCCACTTAAGCCACTGCACACAATGCATGCACATGCAAGCCCGCCCAGCAGACAGCCTATGAGCCTTTTCTCATTTAATAACAGTCTATTAATAAAGAGTCATTTACTAAAGTGGCCAATGAGTTATCTGACCACTATTTTTCATCTGCACAGCACTACACAGAATAAGAGAAACACCAGCTTTCAGAATAATCTTGGTCCAAGAGAGACACACAAAGCTAGAATCGAAGGCCACAAGCTGCAGTTTCCAGTGAAAGTGAGATCCCTTGTCCCAGGTGACCCATAACTGGGTGCTTTCCTTCTAGCAAAAAAAAAAAAAAAAAAAAAAGCTCAGAGCCCCAAGGGAATGAGTGACAACCTAAACACAAAAGACACAGACAGTCAGAACAGGTGATCTGAAAGTCTCTTTAGGCTCAAGGAAAGCTTCCTCTGGCAAGTAGGTGGTCATAAATCAATGAGCAGCTTTCTGACTAAGGAGAGACAGCATCAACTTAAATGACACTGACAAACGAGTCTGTTAGATGTGCTTTGCTACACTGCCTTCTGTTTAGCTTCCCCTGAAATTTAAATGCATAAAATACTATTAATAAAGAGAAGAAGCCAGGTGTGAAATAAAATAATTCAGATGCAATACTTGATCACAAAGTTGTTGATACAATGCAGAGGAAAGCTTATTCAAACAAAAAGCCTAAGAAGACCTATGCAAAGCTATATCTAGGTGCAATATAAATCAGCTTACCTTGAGCCATGCCACATCCCCTGCAAAGAACAGCTTAGCCATATTAATTATAAGCTTTCATGAAGGACTCAGGAAATTTTCTATGCCACAAGACTAGCCCCTGACCTCAGCACAGCTGACCTAGGAAGTCATGGCTACTGGTGCTTACCTGGTACCTCCCAGCAGAGTGCCACCCACTACTAGAACTCAACCCCTCATTTTGTGGCTTTTAGCATATACAGCTGGTGCAGTTTCTTCCTGTAAATCCTTCTCATTGACTTCATCCACTGCCAATACTTCGTATCTGTTACTTGTTGGTACAGTTGAGGTAATAGATGGAAGAGAGTCATACTGTTGCCTCAAGTTACCAGAGACCACGATGTCTCCTTCCCCAGGCTGTTCTCTTTGCTGTTGATGCCCTTTGTCTGGTAGCCCTTGGAGGCCTCTGCCGCAAAGCTCTAAATTTCTTCTTGCAACCTCAAGTAATACACTATTTCTTGTCTCCCCTCCCTATTACAGCATAGTCTGATGACGTCCTCCTGCAGCTCCTCCACCCCCTGGCCTGAGTGACTCCATCTGAACACACCTAGCACAGGTGGATCTCCCACCCTCCTCCACCAAGGAGCATACGGGCTACAGAGGTTACAGCCCTCCACTAGACAGCAGCTTCACCCGCAGGAAGCGCTGGCTGGCTGGCCACCTCCACTTGTTCCAGACTGGCCTGGCCATGTAGACAGTTCTTGGCTGCTGCAGAGCAAGGCCCTCACCTGGTCTTGACTACTAAGTTTGGAGATACTACATTAGGAGCAGCTGTTGACTCCCTAGAGGGTGGAGAGTCCTTGCAAAGAGATCCGCCAAAGTTCAAAAAGCATTTGGGCAATGAGCTTAGACATGTGGTTTAATTTTTAGGTAGTCCTGTGTAGAGCCTGGAATTGGACTCAATGGTCCTTGTGGGTTCTTTCCAACTTGGGATATTCTGTTATTCTGCGACCATGCTCCTAATGATCTCAAAGCACTAGCTGGCCTCAGAGATCTCAAGCTGCTAGGCAGGTTTATACAAGAACAAACAGGACAGACACTCAGGACTGCAGCCTGATACTACCGGCAAATGGAGAAGATGGCCACCCTTCTTACATACAAATCACCACAGCACTCCCTCAGGGCCAGCTCTGTGCAGCTCCCCACAGCTCGTACAGAGCTAGCACTGCCCAATGGTTATTAGACTTTCTGCCTGCAGCCACTGCCTCCATATGCACAGGGTGTGTGTGCTGGGGTCCAGAAGCCCCCTCTGACATCCCTGGGACCTCTGAGGCCTCGCACTCCTCTCAGCACATGGCAGCAGCAGCTGCTGCTGTGGGTCATGGTAGCTGGCTGGTACTGCTCAGCCCTCTGGAGTCAGTTCAGTGCTGGGGAGCACAGGGAGAGAAAGCAAGAAGAGAAAATATGGCTGTGGCAGGAAACACAAGGAAAGCACTCCCTGTAACCTCACCAACACTTAGAGGAAGTAAACTGGATTCTCAGCCCAAACTCTTTCCCTCCTTCTTTCTTCTACCCTCTCAGATCTTCCCTGGTAGCAGAAATACCTGACCATGATTCTCATCTTTTGGACGGCAAAATCCAACCCTACTTGCCTTATAGTCTTAAATCTGCATGGCTAAATCTGCATGGCTTTATTTATTTATTTTTCCTTCTTTTTATTTTACTTGGTAAATCAATCATCAGTCTGCCTGCAAAGGAAAGTTACAGGCTCATTGCTGGAATTACACCAATTTCTAAGTTCTTCATTATCTCAGTGGTGTCTATTTGGAGAGAGCAAGCAACTATTTTAATACTGTTGGTGTTCTCAGAAATCGTTTCTGGAGAGAATTTCTATTTGCATTAGTGTTACTACTCTGCATGGTTACTTCCCACAAGAAATATGGACTGTTTTAACAATGAGCCAGTCACCATTTTTCCACCCAAAATGTGGCATGCAGTCATTTAAGGCTGATTCCTTTGGACCCATTTCTTATCTGTGTTCTTTGCTTTGTAAGCGTTTCATTTTTCTTCCAGCTAAGCTCTGTGTTCCTTCTTGGCACTTTAAAAATATCCTTTTTTAAAAACTATTTTTTATTTTAAAAAGTATATTGTCACTGCACATACTAATTTTTTTATTTTATTTTTTTTAAACAAAGACATGGAAAAATCCACCATGACCACTTTTGTCCCAAAGGTCCACAAAAGTTCCCAGTTCTGTCTTCTACAGCTGGACTCAACAGATCCCCTCCAGGAGTTACTCCATGATCTTTGGGGGTCCCTTCCACCTTGGGATATTCTGTGGTTCCATAGGTCCACAAAAACTCCTAAGGCGGTTCAGAAGGTCTTGAGCTGAGGGAAGAATGGCATTTTGTGGGGAGCTAAGGGCTTGGACTCTGAAGGGTCAGAGCTTTGGCCTGCCTCCTCTCACGTGATGCATCCTCACCATGCTCCATGCCCACTCCAGGCTAGAGCTGGCAGGATCTCTGCCCACTTCTGCTCCTGTCTGTGGGTTTGTACTGCCATGCACCTTGCCCTGGGAGGCCCTCCTGCATCTGCTGACTTGATACCTGCTCCCAGAGGGCGAGAGATGCTTAACCTGGCCTTCTGAATGCTACAGTCAAAGCTTGCAACTCTGTCTGATGACACTTAAGAGAGAACTGCTCCCAAATACAGCATGTCCTAGCAGGACAGCTCAGAAGATAATTCAGATTAAAAGCCACACTCAAAAACCCTGGGGATGGAGATGTGTACATTTCATAGCTTCCCCCTCCTTTGTTCAAGGGTGGAGGCATTGTCTGGAAAGACTTTTTGGAAGATACAAGGCAGTGACAAAAGACAGGCAAGGGAGACACTCAGTCCCAGTTCTCTGCCCTATCCTCTTTCATACAAACACACTCCAAACTAAGAAAACTAAATCAAACCCTCCCTAAAACAATCAGAAAGATGGAAATACATAAAAGTGACCCTGCAGAACAGAGCAATTATGGGACTTTCAGCAAGCTGGTTATTGTTATAAAATCAGCTTCCTGACAATACAGGCGAGATGCATCTTGCTTTGATTCTGTGTTATCTTTAATTCACTGTTACATGACACAATAGTCCATCTCCAATGGAGAAAATTGCTGTGCGTTCTGCAAACTCCCATGAACAATAAAATGCAGTTTAGTCTCGCTTATTCATCATATCCCCATGACCTTGAGATATTTAAAAAGATAATGAAAACACCTGAGACCTCCAAGTCTGAAAAGCTTTATGTACATACAAATGGTTTATTTTTCATCATGGTGGGCTTTGTTCAAAATTAACAAGATATCTATGATGCATACTGAAAAGTGAGAGCAACAAATAACTAATAAACATAATTTCCTAGCATAAAAAAATTAGGTTACATCTCCAGTAATTTTTTCCCAAACTTCTGTTTTTTCTTGTCCAACTCTTTCTATAAATAAAATTCTAGAAAAGGCAAAGAGCTCTTTTTCTCCTCCAAATGAGAAAAATACCTTTCCCAGCCTGCTCTGTACCCCTGCAGTTTGTCTGAACTCCCCAGTGAACCCCATGTATTTCACAGTCTGACATCTTTGCTTCCAACTGCAACACTAAAAAAGAACCCCAGCTCAGAGAAATAACTGGTAGTGGTGGTTCTGGTCAGCTCAAAATACCCTGTAGACTACAGGACTTCAAGAGAAAGCTCTCTGTGTCTTTTCTTCGTCTTGAAAGAGGCTAACTAACCAGGGTCCTCTTGTACAGCAGTTTTACACAGAGGTGCCCCACATGTGTCAACACCAAACTGAAGCTCTGGCCCCTGCAACAAACATCCTTCTGCAAAGTGAACAGGATACATCTTTAGGGACATGAATACCTTCTATTCGCTGTTTGCCTGCATCTCAACATCTTTCTCAGAGCCCTTCCTGGAGCAGGAGCACAGTCAGCAGACTCGGTGTGCATGGTACATGCCTCCAGCCAGTAAGTATATGCATCCTCCCAGTACAGTGAGTTTCTTTGCCAACCCCTTTATTTGGAAGCCAATAAAACTGGTAAAATATGTAATTTGACAGTGTAAAAAACAGAAGTCTCCTTAACCAACCAGAAAAAAAAGGATACACTGAATTTTCAAGTAGTATCTGATCATCTCATCTGTCAGTAATTAAGTTTTTACATACTAGTACTTTTCAATCTCTGACATTTTAGAAAAGTCACTCATCAGTCTGGCTTGCTAAAAATGAAATATTTGGTTAAGCCTCCCCTCCTCCACTGTGCATGAAATTTGAGAGAAAAATAGCCATTCCTCTGTATGTCAGGTTGTAAAAATAATTGTTTGTTATTTCCATTTGTAAATTATCAACTGATTTTCATTTTAAATGTGCTGTATTGCCTCCTGCCTTTGAAGTAAATTAATCTTCTCCCCAGTACAGCGTGGGTTCTGGTTGGATACTGATATGCTTCTTTGCCCTATTGTAGACCCAAGTTTCGTAGGAGCCCTGCAGAAGACACTGTATTAAAGGATTTAGGCAGCATGAACAGACCATGCCTGCCCTACCAGGCCTCATACCGAGGCCTTGAGCAGCCTGTAGGTTTGCACGAGCAGCTGCTGCAAGGGAACCTGCTGGAGGCCCTGTGCTTGCCTGTGCTGTGCACCGCTGGGTGTTCAGACAGAGGTAACAGCCCAGCCTGTCAGGAGATATATGGGTTCGTTGGTTACACAAAGGAAAGGACACCAGAGCATGGGAGGGTGGCAGACCACGGATGGGATCAGCACAGCGTGCTGCAGGAAAATCCATCCAGAGTCTGTCCCATGTTGTATGAAAGTGGGGTTCCCAGCATGTCAGGGGGTGAAAGATTTACTTTCCTATATTCTTATATTCCTATTTTTGTTCTATCTTAGTAAAACAGCTATTTTAATATGCAATTTGTTGTTCGGTCTTTTCTGAGATCTGGAAAGAGTCCTATACTACACACACATCTGGTGCAGAACACCAGGTCACTGTAAACAGGGTCTGAAGGCCATCTCCCTGCTCAGAGCCTGCTGAAACTCTCTTTTAACACACACTGAGATGTGGCTTTGAAACATGGAAGTTTCAGTTCAAATTTGCTTCTTTGCAGAGCCAGGGCTGCATGCTAAAGTCTTTGGGCCAGGGCATCTTGTTTGCCTGTGCCCAGCATAGTGGGGACTCTAGGAATCCCAGAAACTATCACAATGCACACTGCTCCTGCATTATTTTATGGGTTCCGACAGCCCCTGAATCAGTGGTGACCAGCTGGTGGCATGCCAGTGCAGAAGAGCACCAGTGCATCGCAGATGACACACGAGGGCAATGGGATGATACATATCCCATCTGCAGTTGGCCTTGCTGCTTCTGGAGAGGTGAGGTGCTTCTGTCACGATGCAGCTCAGAGCATTATTTCATGTTTGTATTACAGGAGGCTGAGAAAGCACCAAAAGGATGGAGTACAAGTCCTCACCGAGGAAGGATGGAGAAAAAAAAAAAAATGTTCCTCTGCAGCAGCAGAGGTGATATACATCATAATGCAGAAAAGCCTGGAAAGAGCTATGCCCATTATCACTGGCAAGTGATTTAATCGCAATCAACTTGTCTATCTTCACCTTCAGCTCTGCAAACAGGCGTCTCTACTGCTGGAGAAGGAAGCTCTTGAAGGGGATGTCACGAGGAAGGCTCTCCCAGAGAGAGTTAGATTCATGTATGTGTTGTCCTTTCTATAAACATAGAGATGAAAGTCTGACTTTGAAAAAAGGCTGTGGAGTTAGCTGGCAAGTCCAGATTTTTTTGTCACAGGTCATGTGGGAGCACCTGAAGCATTGGGGTTGCTCCTGTGGACTGCTGCTGTAGGGCAATAATGGATAGCTTCTTGCTAGTGACTGAGATGGATGGGAAAGCCTGTCATTTATGAGGTTATGTTAATTTAGTTCCACTAAACCTCTCTGGGGACCAATAATATTGATTTAGGATTTTGTTCTAATGACAGCTGAAAGGTGTAAGCCAGAAGAATTGTCTGTACCTTGCCAACTGCTTCCCCCAGTTACAGTCTGCAATAGCAGCCTTGAGTTCTCGCTCCTTTTTTCACCTTGAGCCTTAGGACAGGATACTGCAGGGAACTGAGATGCATCTCTGTTTCCTGCACCAGGGCATTCAGTGCTACATTCTGAAGTGAGTCTACACAGGGAAGCTGCCTGCTGTGGGTACCACACCAAGGTTTTTACACGCTCTGAAAGTAAAATTTGAGCTGCATCTTCAAGTGCAAGTCAGTCCTTAATAGACCCAAACAAAAACCTGGGTTCTGCAAAGCCTATAGCTTTGTGGAGTACAGATGTTAGAAAAGAAATAATAATAATAATAATCTGCAAAGCCTATAGCTTTGTGGAGTACAGATGTTAGAAAAGAAATAATAATAATAATAAAAAGCAAGCCTTGAACCTAGCATTTCTCCTAAGGGTGCAGGGAACTTGTCCTGGGGGTAAGACTATCCAGGGACACTGTTTTAGCAGGTCAGGTTGAGGGATATCTGTTTGTACCAAATACAACTGCACAAATTCCCTCTCTCCGCACAATTAAGGGGATTGATTGCTGCTTCTCTGCTATCTCTGACCCTGATGGGCATTCTGGGTTTTTCCCACCTTGTCTGAGACAGCACTGCCCTGGCTCCTTTGCATGGCCAGTACATTCTTGAATGGTCTAGGTGTTGCATCCCACTGGGAAGCCACCTCTCACCTGAGCCTGAAATGCCAAAACAGCTTCCCTTTTGTGGATAAGGATGCCTTTATTTCTTAGTAATTTTTGTTTGTTTGTTTACCAGAGTATGGTTTTATCCTCTTGTGTTTCAGCTTAATGGCTTAATTTGACATGTGAAACTGTTGCAGCAGGAGAACTGGACATGACACACTGGTTTTCTCCAATAAGAGGAGCCATCAAAGCTCTTAAAGTTTAATCCTTCATTTGTGGGAAGCTAGCTGAAAATAAAAACTCAGCAGAACTACAGTGAAACAAAGGATCACAGGCAAGCCACAACCATGCATCCCACTTGTTTTACACTGTTCCACTTCACAAAGAACCCCTAAACCCCAGATAGCTGATCTTACAGCCAGTGTATCATCTGAGAAGCAGAAATAGCTACTGCACAGTTGTATGGGGGGCTTGATGCTATAAATACTCTCCTTAGGAATTTTTCAGATTTGCAGTATCTTTTTCCTTCTGAAATCCCCACTAAGGTGTTTGATGTGGTCTGCTACTTTTCCTGAAAACACATCTCTTCTTTGAGAATAAGAAGCGTTAATCCCTTCTGCATGAGAAGAAAGTTTTGCAGACATTGAAGTAAGTATAACTGGTGCAGAGCTGCTTGGCTGATCCTGCAGAAAACCAGCAGCTGTGTCTTACGGAGAATAAATGCTTCCCTTTCATCTCTACTCAGAGGTCTAATGCTGATCTCTTTAATACCACCGTTGCTGACTGCTTTCTTGCTAATGAAACCAGCTCGTGGAGGAGAAAGGGAGATTTCCTTACACAATATGCTGCCCACAGAAGCACAGGTGGCCATCTCTGATGACATTTTGAAAGTCTCCCTAGCAGTTTGCGGGCAGTCCCCTTGATTTTAACACAAAAACTCTTCACCCCACTCTATTTTGCCTCTTACTGCTACAAATAGGGAAGGACAAAAATTGGATTCATCTTGTCTTGCACAGCCAAGGACAGCAAGGTTATCCTTGTGCTCAGATAGGTCTGACTCCATAAGATTTTCCTTATCCAAACCACATTGTTGATCACTTAATCACCTGAATTAATTGGTGGAAACTCTCTTTGCTCCAGAGCTGTAGTGAACTATGGAGAAGGTGACTAGATCATGATCAAGCCCTCTACAGGGAATGTTATGAAGAATTTTAATGGCCAAAAGACACACCATGATTTTTGTTGTCTTGCAGGGCTTATTACACATTGCAGACACTATCAGCTAAGGAGCTCTAGGAAGCTCTGAATCAGTAGGGAAAAAAAGCAGCCAGTCATGTCTCGGCTAGGTAAGGAAGCGCTCATCCAAAGTCTGTAAGACTTCACAATCTTGAAAGCCTAGAAAATCCCCTTCTTTAATAGAGGTACCCTTACCTTCTTTAAGCAAGGCTCTGCACTGCTCAGCCCTGTGGAAAGAAGACACACTATCCTGATGATGCTGGACTCCGTATCACATTGCAGGTTTCAAGCTGCAAACAGAGATGCTTACAAGCAGCACTTTTTATTAAGGGTAACACCATCTCTTCCCAAGGAGGCACATTTGATCAGATACCCACGCAGCTGATTTTCATCCCTCATTTGTGCTTAGTTACTCAGATCTGCTACTAAAAACTGGCACAGCTGTGCCAGGTTTGTAAGTCTAACCGTAGTCTCTCAATACAGGGCTGCAATTTGGTAAAGAAGCAGAAAGAGATGGGAAGGCATTGACAAATGAGAAGGGGGAAATGGCACTGTGAGAATAGCTGGTAGGCTGGACTTGTGGTAAGGAGGCTGCGCTGACCTGGGGTGTTTGAGGGAAATTCAGGCTAGGAGGGCTGAAATACAATCCCAGACTCACAGTAGACAGCAGGCAAGGGGTCTCAACTCCCAGGTTTTCCTCCCAACTCAGATATTGACCTGCAAGGACCTACAATTCAGGACTGAAAGATAAGCTTCAGTTTTCCCTTACTGCTATTCAGAAGGTTGTGATAAAACTCTGCAAGCAGTCTTTTCTACTCCCTTCTACTCCCACCTGGACTATCTCCTCACACTTAGAAAAATAAGCTGCGAAAGCTAATAAATTACTACAGAGCAAGCAAGAGGTAGGAAGAGGGTATACACCAGAAAAGATGTTTTTGGAGTCTCTGTTTCTGCTTCATAGGAAGGCAGGGCTGTCCTATCAAGAAAGCTTTTCTCCTGTGGAAAAGCAAAACATGACCAAAGCCTGGGAATCAGTGCAGCTTAGGTTAACCTGGCCCCAGTCCTGGAACAAAAAATGGTTAGAAGACAACCCCAGTTTTTCCATCAGCCTTCTGTCCTGTTGCTGCAGAAATTCTATTTCTTTAGAAGATCTGTTTTGAATACTCCCAATGTTTCCTGAACTTAACATCTTCATCCCAGGTACGGTCTTTTGTCTCTTTGCCACTTGCATTCCTTTGTCATCTCAGCATCCTGAGCACCCCAGCATTCTTGAAGCCCTTCACATTGCTCTCACCATTACACTGGCTTTCTTAGAAGAAATCTTGAATGTGGTTCTTTGGGCTTAAGTATTTCAAGACATTTAAGAGTCCCTTTGAAGCTGTGAACCTCAGGGTTTCACTGTGTAGCAGCAGAGATGAGATGGCCCATGCCAACATAGCCATTAAATCAGAGTAAGTATTAAATCAGCTTGAGGAGATGCAATGCCCAAGGCATCAGGCACGTCTCACACAGGGCCAAGTTCACTGCTGGCATAAAGAATCTTGCAGCCCTTGCACTCCCTTGTAAACCTGAGATCCCTAATGTGTCCTGCTAGGAGGGCATTGCTAGATCCATGGCAAAATTTAAAGTACGCAACTACAAAGCTAGGAAATTATAATCTGGAATATTCCTCTAGGCTACTGGGTCCCTTTGCTTATCAATGCCATAAATGCAGGAGAAAGAGAAGGGGGAAATCTCACTTAATTTAGTTGACAAAGTTCCAAGTAATTTAGTTTAATGTTGCATTTTGACGAATAACATGCCCATCTTGCCACAAGAGGCACAGTCACGCGTTGCAAGAGGAGGTCATGGAGCAAGACTCAATGAGCACATGTGAGGCCAGCAGGGAAATGAACTACAAAGGGAGCATGTTTTGTTGGCAATCCCAGTAAACTCCTGTCTTCATCTTTCAGTCTGTAAATACCACCAGACGTCTAACCTAAGAGCATATTGTGCCAGGAAACAGGGGACAATACCAGCCTGAAGGTAAATACAGTAAAACTCAGGAGAACGTTAGGCTCGCAGACCCTAAGGTGGCTCCTGACAGCTGTGTTATCCTGCAGGGCCCTGCTCCCTTCCCCTGGGGTGCAGCCAGCCCCCAGTGCTCCCTGGCAGCAGGAGAAGTTGGGAGATACTGAGGTAAATGTTTGCATCATACCCAGCTCTAAAAGCTTTGGGCAACCACAGTCCTCCAGAAGAGCCCTGGTTACCCCTCCTTGGCATGAAAGGGGCACAGAGGTATTCCCACGCTCGCGCACAGTGATTTTTCAAGCATTTTTCAAGTGCATCCTGCAGTGTCCTGAGCAATCTTGCAATCTACAACAGCTCCATCAAAGGCATAGCTGAAGCATACTAGAGCCCTGCAGAAGGAGCAGCTGAGACCATTGAGGGCCTTTATTCCTGGGAGCCACATCTTGGTCTACAGCCAGACCTGACAAGACACTCCTGTCAGTGCTTGACCTGACAAGCATCAGTGGTTCTTGTCTGTGACCATTATCTCTTCAATATAAAACAGTGGGAAGATTAAATAACCTCCTGAAAATGCAGCCAGGTATGCTGCTAGGTCTTGGAACAGCCCTTATGGCGTTCTGGCTGGCTCTGCTTTTATTCCATTTCCTCTGCTGGCAGACAGCATGGCTCGTTGTGCATGTGAGCTCATTCAAAAGTGTGGCATAAATGAAATGCACTCAGCTTTATGGGATATACAAGAGCCCAGATGTGCCAGGACCTTCAGTCATTTTACAGGGTTCCAAGCAGATGGAGCAGGTGCCAGTGAAAAGCTTTGTTTTCCTCTCTCAGTTTTTCTCGTTTCCCCCATTTTTCAGAGGTTCCTTGGGAAATGAGGTAAGCAAAGCACCAAAGTTCCCTATTTGAGAGTCAATGAGCTCAAAGTCTGCAAAAACTTGCACAGAAATCCTCCTGCATGCAGCTTTTTCTTCCATGGAAGCTTCTCCTCCTAAGCCAGCCCAGCTTAGTTGTGGTCCATCCAACCCCAAGCACAAGCACGAGGCCATCCCATGCCGCTCTCAGCTCCATCCTCCCTCCTTCTGAGGAGGAAGATGACAAGTGGAGCACACGCTCAGCTTCTCTGCAAGCTTGCAGACCAGCACGGCGTTCCTGTGTCTTGTCCAACACCCACGGAGTGATGGATGCAAGTCACCTGCCAGTCAATCCTGGCTGTAGCCAGGTAATGAAGCGGGAGGGCAAGCTGCCGCAATGATCCAGGTGGGAAATGTTTAAGCTAAAGTATACTTCCCCAAAGCCATCATACTTCCAATGATTTATTCCTTTCTAGCAATCATCTGTTCACTCACAGGACTGTGAAAACAGCATGACCTAAATAAAGCGCACAGATAAAAAGAGGGGCAGAAAAGCCGGTAAGGAGAACTGCCCAACCTTTTATTCACATGAACAACTATATGTAAATTCTCATAACTCCGAGCCCAGCTCATTAGCTCATGCTGGTTGTACACGCTGCACATCAGCAATATGGTAAATCAGGCACAGCACAGGACTTTTTTCCAAGTAACTTTATTTGTTTGACATGTTCCAGAGAAACTCATATGCACCAGGTGTGTTGCTTATATCTGGCAAGTGAGGCCGTAAGTGTCAGGTTATATTTATCAGGGAATGCAATGCTCCTGGAATATAGAGTGCTTGAAATGATAGGCAGTTTTGGTTCTTGTTAACACTATTGAATACATTTTCCTAGTAACCAGCTTCTGTATAAAAACTTCAGCTTGAAAGTTGTTGCAGAGCTAAGAGAAAAGGGTCTACAATGAAAAAGACTGCAAATGGAGCCTGTTTTTCAGTATCCTTAAATTGCGGATTAGGATCCATTTTCCCAGTTATTCCCTCTGTCTTTCCTTATCACAACTGCTGCTCCGATAAAAAATCAACATCTTTATCTATGACTGTGCAAATTTTTGTCAATAGGAAGGAGCTGATGGCTTTGTGTGCCTAGATATAAGAATAAAACACATCTTCCCCTCATGAAAACCCGCTGGAATTGAAAACAACTGCAGATGGGCCTGAATGCATATTTGCTTCTGTGAACAGAAACGGTATTAATGGTGGGTTCTCTTGCCTCAGTTCCAGCTGATTCAGTAATTTCTTCAGCTTAAAAATGTGTCATGGGAAAGAAACCTCCAACATCATAGCTTACCCCTAAGAGATGACAAAGACAGTCATTTATACACGTGAATCTCCAGGAATACAAATGAGGGACTATATATGTCATGTCACTTTTACACCCTCTTTAGGGATTACAGCAGATGTGTTTCTCTGTGTACAAACATACACACAAAAATGTAAATGGACACTTCGTGCATGCAGTTCTTACTATACATCTACTTTTAAACCTCCCTTAAATGAAATATTGGACTTGATAGAAAAGAAGGTAGACTGCAAAAAGATTTGTAATATTTAAACAATTATTTTTTTTTTTTTCTCCATGAAGTTGTGTATGATGTTTTATTTTGTTGGCTAAATACCTCTTTCACCAGTTGTCTTGATATTTTTAGCAGTTTTCAATAACTCATCCAAACTGACAGCAGGCACAGCATTCTTCCATCACTTTTAAAAAGCTCAGGGTGTGGTTCACAGAGTTCAATGGGATCCCCAGACTTCCCAGTTGGCCTTTATACCTCTGACTTTGAATCAGCAAAGAAATGAGGGAAACACTCAGCATTCGGTGAATTCAAGATAAGCAGGTATTCAAGTGCTATGCACACCTAAACCCTTAACAACTTCCCTAGACATGGTCTTAGACAGAGTTTCACATAACTGTATGGGCTGGCTTCCCCTTGGGGCAGGGAAATTTTGATGACTTGAAGTGTTCGACTGTCTCTATCTTTCCTTACTGTCTCCCCAGCTTGTTTGTCAGCAGTATTTTTGCACTATGCTTGTGACAGGGATTCAAAATTGCTGTAAGGCATGGCAGCGCAGTTATTTTATCTGTTAACCATGCAACAAAATTAAGCCTGTAACATTTTTGCTGGGGTAAGCTGGAGGAGATAGCAGTGTCACCTCTGGCCTACTCTTCTGTCTCCTAACTCCTGCATTTCCTCTGATATTTTCTTCTAATGCTTTGCTCTCTGTTAAAAATAAAAATAAAAAGGTATATTTTTTTCTAACACACTCCTAACCTAAACCTATCAGTGTGGAATAGCTTGTGGGAACTTTTGGGGGAATTTCAGCATGTTTTTCATGTGGCCATTCTCCACTCTTAGGACAAAAAAAGTTGTCTCAGGTACACGTCAAACAGAAAGACTGGAGATTTGTCTGCAGAGGAGAAAGAGAGAAGTTACCCAGACTTGAAGTGCTGTGAGTCACAGAGGTAGTGTTTCCCAATCTTTCAATTTTCAAAGCAGTTTGGGATCACAAATAACATCCCAGAAGATATCTTTTTAAAGCACATTTTCCCTCCTAAGGCATCTTTTTAAAGCACAATTTTCCCCCTAGATCAGCTCTGCAGAGTCCAACTGATGAGCTGTTTTACTCTGCATGACTCACGCACATCTAAGGAGATGCCCTCCAAACCCAGGCGAGACGTGGTTATGCTGTGCTGCTCCCAGTCACAAGCAGAAGGCAAAACTGGGAGAGAAAAGTGTTTTGTGATTTGTCTCCAGAGAGTATGTGGTGTTTTACAGGATAGAGAACTGTAAGAAGTAATATATATCCTAAATCATTCTTTTAATAGTTAACTGGCACCAGACAAAACAAAATGAGCAGTATGGGCATGTGCTTAATGTACTTTTATGTCTTAGCACCTAAGAAAGAGAAGGAAGAAAAATGATCTCTGCTTTTTTCCGTCATTCTTTAAAGCAAACCCATCCACGCTGCATGAGAATGAACAGTTGGGGTTAGTTGTCTCTAATTTCCTGGGAAGTGGCTGTACGGAAAGCCTTCTCGCTATCTGTGAAGGAAATGGCAGCTTCCCTGGGGTAACCTCACTGCCACAGCAACGTTGGCCTGAGTGAGAGGCGACGGGAAGGAGAAGACCTGTCACTTAAGCTATTTTAACAGCAAGGCCCTTGGATTGCCCAAATCCGATAGATATTCCAAAGGCACACTGGGAAGCTGTAGCCTTTTTAATTCTGGGTTACCCCACCCGATCTGGGCAAGACAAGGCATTGTTTCACATCTTAAATGGCACAGGCCTCCAAAGGCTTTGCTCCCCTGAAAATGTTGTCCTGACCAGCCGTGTCCCTGAGACCACGTTTCTGCCTACTTTGATGTCTCACAGGGGCTGATCTTACACTGGTGCCTTAATAAAGACTGCTCTATCCCTGTCTACCTCGTTTCACAGAATTTCAAGGTATTTGGTATCTGTCAGACCACTGCCAAATCTGGCTAAGATTGGTCAAGAGACTCGAGTGCTCTGAGGTGCAGCTGACTGACAGACAGCATGATCATACAAGCCTTGTTTCCTAGGAAACCATGCTAAAACCCGGCATATTAAGGCACTGCCTCTGAAACGCGTAGGCTGTGTCAGGAGCAGGCCAGAGATGCGTTTGCCTGTGACAATTCATGGGCACTGCCTGAGCCTGATTTTCAGCAGTCGAAAATCAGGCAGTGTCGGCTTTCAAGTCATTGGAGAGAGGCCCAAACATTGCAGTGCCGAAGGCACATTCTTCAAATCTGTTGTATTGCAGAGAGGTGTGGAAAAAAAAAAAAAGACTGCTCTATCCCTAAAAAAAGAGCTGCTTAGTTGAGCTGAGGCTTTTCTTGGCCACTGGAGCCTTCGTGTCTCTGATGTACAAGCGTAGGGCAACGTGGTAGGAAACGTGTCCCACACCCTGTGCAGTAGGGTAGAAAGGAGTCACAAGGACAGGCTGTGTCTGCCAAAGATGATCCCTCATGGGGCCTTGTTGGTCCCAAAGCCCCAATAGGTCCCAAAGGTCCCAAAGTCCCAGCTCAGCCTTCAATGTCAGCTGGGGCCCCAGTCCCTTTTTCCATCCCACTTCCCCAAGCAGCGAGGACCACAGGAGAGGGGTTTGTTTGTAGGGCTCTGCAAGAAGAGAGGGGGCTGTGCCATTGCACTCCGTGTAAATAGAGCATGGCCAGAACTGTGAGGCAAATATTCAAGGCCTATGTGTGAGACTTACCAAGGTTGCAAAACCCAGGAGGCTGGAAAAACTCTTGCTGGTTTTGCAGACAGATGTGGTCATGAATCTGTGGGGTGTGCTGGATCGTAGCCTGGAGGCTGCATCTTCTCTCCTGGAGCAACACCTTTTGTCTTACTCAACATCTTTTGCCTGTGCAAAGGAGAACGTGAAGGTCATCCAGACTGTGATGCTGCAAGCATAATTTACTCAGAGCAGTGAATTATGCCACAGGGATGTGCATGGTGCTGCAGACACTTGAAAAATAAGTGTGTAGACGTTGATTTAGGAGCCTTCTGTAAGGCTTCTGGTTTTTTGAACCTGTTGAAGCTGAGGGCCAGCTATGCAAACAAACAGTGGTATATTTAACTTACTGCTGATTACACAGTTACATAAACATGACACTTCAACAGCTATGTGTGTAAATTGGGCCACTGTCCAGAACTAAGATTCATTGCTCCATATACTTCTTGCTCACTGGCATCTTTATGGAAGCAAATGTTTGTATAATGAGAAATGGAAAGTAAATAGGGAAGATCAGAGTGAAATCACTGTGGGGCAGCGAGAAGTTAATTTTGATGCTGCAGGTCGCAAATCTGATGCATAAATGTACCTTAATGTACATGTTAGGCTTAGTGTCAGAGTGATATGGCTAATTCCAAAATCTGATTTCACGATGTATTGCAGCCTGAAGAGTTTTGAAGGAAAGGAAAAAGATAAATTTCCTGAGAATATAGCAACCTTAATGTGAAGATCTGTGTCAACACACAGAATTAAAACAATGAATTTTTAACCTAAACCATGAAAGAGACATGAAGAATAGTGAGGAAAGTGAGAATATTCCAAGTATTTCTCATTTCTAGTGAAATCCTACTGTACAGTTTTTTCTTGACCCTATAGAATAAGAATGAAATGGGAGCTGTGTGCCTAACTCCTTTATGCTACTCTTACATCTCAGTCCAAGTGCCTTAACATCTAATATTTTCCCAGGGCCCACTGATCTGAAGACAGTTGCCTGAAGACAACAAGACAGAATCCAAATTTGGTTAAATTGTTGTGACACTAATATAATTCCTTTGGAGGGAGGGGATTGGAATCTTTTAATGCTCAGCTTTTATAGGTTTGTGCGAAATACAGCATTGGTTTAGCTGGAGACATCTGGACTGTCTCTGATAAATGAATAAATGTTTTTTTGTTTTGTTTTATGCAGAGGATTCTCAAAGGAAATAAGTTCACTAGTGGGTGAATAAAACATGGAATAAATTTGAAATACTCAAGAGGGAATGAAAAACACTGCATAAAATTGAAAAAAAAAAGAGTGAAGTTCTTCGTAAAGAAAAATAACAGAATTCAACACATGTACAAGACTATGCAGCCATGAAAAATGACAAAAGGTAATATTAAGCATTGCAGAACCCTGATTAGTTTTGTAATTGTGTATGAACCTATGAATGCACAACTTCAAAAAGAAGCTTTAAATGTCCTTCTCTAAGCAGCTTACCAGAGCCCCGTTTTAAAAATCTGTTATTGTTTCTTGCTAATTTGTTTTTACCAGATTCTCCTGCTATCTCCTGTGCACTGTGGTTATGAGGTGTTAAAAGGATTAGGAGTTCATGAATTTCAAGAGCAGTTGACCTTTTCCACGGGTTCTTGTTCCAGGAAAAAATAAATAAATAAATGCTTCATTGCTGACTTAAAATAAACTCAAAACTGAATAACAAGTAATGCTTTAAAAAACACTTGGGGAGAAGATGCATGCAAATAGCTCTGTCTATTGCTGCTGACCTGTAGCTATTCTAGAGCGGATAAAAAAAAATAAATTAGAGGTCTGCCTGACTTACCACTTCAGCAAAAATGCTGCCCTCATTTCAGAATTATTCTGAGATCGTGATGCCCACCAGTACTTTACAGTTGCTTGACCAAGAATGTCAGCAAGCAAAATCATTTCATTCCTGAAAAGTAAAATTTAAATGCCATATGCCCTTGCTGTAAAGCATGATGCCACTTGTACATCCCCAGTTGCTATGATCCCATGATCTTAAAAACCAGTTCCAGTAGGTCCAGGATTTTGTATCCAGCCTTATGGCAATGAACACCATTTCCTACAGCACACTGAAATGACCTTCTTAGTGCACACATGGATTGAAGGGCTGCTCCATGTCTGCTTGTGCCTGGTTCTTGCAGCTTGTGTGCTGGGCTCCTCTCACCTTGTGTGTGCTCTGTGTACCCAGTGCTTGGCAACTGGATGCTGCACAGTGGTGAGGTACACTTTTGAATCTTTATGCTGTCACCAAAATGATCCAGGCCTGGCATACATTAAATATAAGCCAAAGTAGAGGGTGATAGACTGGATTAATCTGGAAAAGCAGAAGCCAAAGGGATATCTAATCACAGCCTACAGTTACTTGGATGGCAGGTACCAAGACACGTTCGGGTGGACTAAGACAAAAAACCCAGCTTGGGCATGGGGGAAAGCTTTTTCCCAGGGTGACGGTGAAGTCCCAGTCATTAGCAAGATAGAGGATCTCCATTCTTGGAGGGACTCAGGTAGACAAAACCACAGCAGTTCTGATCTAGTGCTTGCTGACGGTCCTGCTCCAAGCAGGTCCTCTACAACAAGTACTTCTGTCTGTACTTCTGTGAATGTCTGTCTCTTTTTCTTTCCTTCAAATAACATCATTACCTCTTTATCCAAAATTGCCAAGCACCTCTTCTTCAAATCACTGAAGTGATGATCAGAATTCAGTTTAATTCACAATTTATCTCTTGGATGGTTTACTCTCTTCAACAACCTCTTCCTATGATTCTAAAGGTTTTTCCACCCTAGAATATGTTTTTAACATATTAACCAACAGCTCACAGACACAAAATGATATGAGTTTGCATCCAGAAGTGTTTCTTCCTTTCTATCATAGAATCAGAGAATGGCTTGGGTTGGAAGGGACCTTAAAGATCTTCTGGTTCCAACCCCTTTGCCAAGGACAGGGATGCCACCCACTAGATCAGGCTGCCCAAAGCCCCATCTAACCTGGCCTTGAACACCTCCTGGGATGGGGCATCCACAGCTTCTCTGGGCAACCTGTGCCAGTGCCTCACCACCCTCATAGTGAAGTTTCCTCCAAGCATCTAATCTAATTCTCCTCTCTTTTAGTTTAAACGCATTGCCCTTGTCCTATTGCTATCTAACTGTGTAAAAAGCCACTCAATCTTTTTTATAAGCCCCCTAAAGGCTATATAATTGAATCTGAAAATGTCTTGTTGAATTGGAACGTGTCACTTCACAAGCTCTCCTATCCAAGATTTCAAGTGATGGAAACCATCTACACGCCTAAGAAAGTCATTACAGTATATAGCTATCCACCCCAAAATAAATAATAATAATTATTATTATTATTTTTAAAAACAACTTTCTTACACTCACCTCTGTAAGATGAGCAGGCTCATCTTGCTAGATGCTTCCTACATCTCTAAGCTTCTACAAATCATGAATTTTAAAGGTGAAAGCAAAATAAATTTTTCATTAGGTACCAAATTTTCATTTGGTGTCAGGGTGGGGGGGAAGAGGAGGGAGGGTGCCAGAGCACCCTCCCAGTTCCTCTGCGGCCTGTGGAGAGGCTGCTGGTGGAGGAGGCTGTCCCCCTGCAGCCCATGGGTCCCACATGGAGCAGATCTCCACGCTGCAGCCCGTGGAGGAGCCCCCGGTGGAGCAGGTGGAGGAGGCTGCAGCCCATGGAGAGCCCCCGCAGGAGCAGGCCCTGGGCCGGAGCTGCAGCCCGTGGAGAGGAGCCCACGCAGGAGCAGGGGTCTGGGGGGAGCTGCCGCCCGTGGGGGACCTGTGCTGGAGCAGTTTGCCGTGATACGGAGCTGAGTGGGAGCAGTTCTTGAAGAGCTGCTGCCTGTGGGCAGCCCCCACAGGATCAGTTCGGGAAGGACGGCATCCCACGGGAGGGACCCCACGGGGAGCAGGGGCAGAGAGTGACTGTGAAGGAGCGGGTGGAGACAAAGCGTCAGGGACTGACCACAGCCCCCATTTCCCATTCTCCTGCACCACTCATGGGGAGGAGGTAGAACAGCTTGGTTGTGGGGGAAGATGTTTTTAGTTTCCTTTTAGTTTTCACTGCTGTAGCATGCTATTATTTGGCAATAAATTATTTGAATCTTCCCCACGCTGTTTTCCCTCTGACCCTAACCCTAAGACATAATCGTAACCCTAACCCCTAACAACTGACCCTAACCCAAAACCTAACCCTAACGCTTATCCCTAACCCTAAAGATAACCTTAACCATAACCTAAACCCTAGCCTTACTCCTAACCCCTAACACTAACCCTGACCCTAACTCCTAAACCAAAAACTTAACCCTAACCTCTGATACCTAACTCTAACACTGAGATTTTTTTTTTAATGAGGAAAGTGAATTTCCAAGGAAACATGCTCATCAGCAGGGCATGCATATGCGCACACAGGCCTATATCTAAGATGGTCAGGGATGTGTATTTAAGGTCAATGCACTGGGCTGCCTTTGCTGACTGTGAAGTCTGACAAGGGCTTGGAGAGCTGCCCAAAATTATAGGGATTTAGCTACTTGCCTGGTACAGGACAGACCTGCAGTTCATAGAAGTCAGAGCTGTTTTTATGGAGAAAGAAATGCTCCAGGAGTTTTATGAGTCTCAGAAGGGACAGCTGAAGATGTGGTGGAGCCTCTGGTTGTGCATGGCTCTTCTTTGGACAGTGCTAAACCAAGGGTACTGAGAGTTGCTTTGTACTGTTGAATTATTCAGGAGTCCTTCACAAATGACTGCAAATCAAGGAGAATGGCAGGCCCCAGGGGAAGTTCAGCAGTAAATGTTCGGTATTCAAGGAGAAAGTTAAGCATACACCATGTTTCTGTAGGACTTTGGGCCAGAAAAGAATGATAGGAGACTCTCCTGCTAGACACATAGACTGCACAGTCTGGGCAGTTTCACCTCACCACTGAAAATCTTTGCAAGTGAAACTTTAGGACAATGAAAGACCTTATCCATTGCTGTGGTTTAATCCCAGAAGGCAACTAAGCACCACTTGTTCGTGCTTTCACTGCCCCGAGTGGGATGGGAGAAGAGAATTGGAAGGGCAAAAGTCAGAAACTCATGGGTTGGCATAAAGACGGTCTAATACACGTGGAAAAAAAATGCAATTGCTCACCACCTGCAGCCAACCGATGCCCATCCAGTCCCCAGGCAATGGCAGTCCTGGCAAACTTCCCCCCAGTTCTTATCTCTGTGCACGATGCCATATGGTATGGGATACTTCTTCGGTCTGTTTGGATCAGCTGTCCTGGCTGTGTCCCCTCCCAGCTTCTTGAGCACCCCCAGTTTCCTCACTGGCAGGGCAACATGAGAAGCAAAGTCCTTGGCTCTATGTAAGCACTGCTCTGCAAAAACTAAAAAATTGGTGTGTTATCAACACTGCTTTCATCACACATCCAAAGCATAGCACCATACTAGCCTCCATGAAGAAAAATAACTCTATCCCAGCCAAAACCACCCCACTCATAAATTCATCAAAATGAAGTAACAAGGTGGAAGAGATCAAGCATTGCTAATGTCACCTGAAAGCCACACACTACATTGCAGCATCTATGTGGCACCTGCAGGGCTGTCCAGCCACCTTTGAAGGGATGAGATTTCTTTTCTTCATCAGTATAGCAGAGCTTCCTTTCTACAGGTTGCAGCAAGCTGGACTTGCCATCTTCTGTTCTGGAACACAGAGACACAGAGAGAACAAAACTGCACTGGACACAGAGAGAACAAAACAAAACAAAACAACAATAAATAAATAAAAAGGTTTAAATTGTCCATGTGTTTTTTTGTTTGTTTGTTTGTTTGTTTTTCCCATATGTGTGAAGGAAGTAATGGTAATGTACTAAGGCAATATTCGACCTGCCACACAGACAAAGGCTTAGAGATGATGTTCCCAAAAGCTCTTCAGAGATGTCTTCTTGTTTGGTTTCCCAAGAGCTCACACAGCTGTCAGGACACAAGAGACCTCAGAGCTGCTGGGGCAGTACTTGTGCAGAGACAACGAGGAAAAATCATGGTGCTGTAGCCTCCAGAAAACCATCTTTCTCAGCAGCAGCTCATCACCTTCCTCCTGGAGAGGTGTCCAACGCAGGCAGCTGCACTCACTGCACAGTGGCAACTGAGACAACCTCACACCAAAAGGTCCCAAGAGATGCAGCTCAGCAAGTCAGATGGCTGCGCTGAATAGCCTGGATTACTTCAGCAGGATTTTTCTGTGCCTTTTGAAATAACAGCGTTCCCTTCAAGGACGGTCGGCAGGTATTTAATGATAAATCATATGTCAGAGACAACCTACAAGCAAAGCACAGTAGACAAAGCATGACCCTATCTATTTATCAAGATATCTGTTCTCTGACAGGGAAGATTGGGGATTATTTTATTTTATTTTATTTTATTTTATTTTATTTTAATCCTTTCTTTTCTCTAGTGTGTTCTGCTTGGATTTTTTTTTCTTTTCTCCTACCCCTTTTTTCAGCTCTACTGCACTTAAAAGTGGCAAGGCTTATGAAAAGCTGGCTTTGGGGACATTTCTGGTCATTGGGGCAGTGATGTTGAGGAAGGCAAACCATTTGTTGGATATTTGCTCTGAGGCCTTCAGGAAAGCAGCAGCTCTGTGTTGCCAGTAGTAGAACTGCAAGCTGACTCTGCAAGTGAGCTGAAAACATCAGAAAATAATCTTTGCTTGTCTGTGATGCATAGGACATTTCTTTGTGAAAGGACCAGGAAACATCTTAACACCAATTTTCAGTTTTGATGAACCATAGCGTTTGCAGGCGGTAGACACACCATCTAAAAGTCATCAACCAGCATTAATTTTAATTAATTTTCTTTTGTGTTTTGTTTTGTTCTTAAATGAAGCCTCAAAGAAAGTCACCCTGTAACTGCGTTCCTGCGTTGAGCATAAATGTCCTTCTCATTACCCAAATGGCAGGAAGTTTCAGAAATGACATCATGCTATCACTCACTAAGCCACAGAACTGCACTCTACACTGCCTACACTGCCTTTTTTTTTTTTTTTTTCCCTTGACAAATTGAAGTTCAGAGTTCCTACTGCTTCTTATCTCAGTTATCGCTGACTGTGAGCCAGAGCTCGTTTTGCTCGACTTTCCATAAAATGTGAATCACGAGCAATCCAACAGCTTCCTGGAGCATCCTGCATGAAAAGAGGATGGATCTACACACCTGGAAGAGGGACCAAACTCATGGTCCCCTACGAATGGTCCTCAGCCAGGTTTGAAAACTCTGCTTAGTTGACCTACCCCTGTAAAATAGGGTTGACATCAAGGAACAGCTCAAGCAAGTTCAGCAGGGACTACGTAGATTTTAGAGAAGCCCCAGCCAAGATGAAAGCTTGGTACTGTCAGAGGAGGATATATCATGCTGGATCCAACCGCTTGAGGGGTGCACAGCTCCATGCACCCAGTCCAACCAGCAATGAGCCTAAAAACTGCTTTCCAATAGGCACACACACAGAGCACACTTAGGCACCACTTACAGACGTGTGCATGTGGCCAGCCACACAGATCACAAACAGAATCAGTGGCCTCATCCTGCTTCCCTCTCTGGGTAAGCAGGATGGAGGTCCACTAGTGAGAATATATAATATATGTATATATGGGTGTGCAAGGTGCATCCTTCCTGCAGCTGGGCTTGGACACCCAGTCTGACCAGTAGCTGCCCCTGAAACCCTGTCTCCCCAGCTGCTGGTGCCCTCCCTGAATTGCCCTGGGAGATAAAACATAATTTCTCTGTGCAATTTGCTTCTCTGGCACCGATTTTTTGGGGGGTTGTTTTTAAAAAGAGCTGAGCAAGGCTTTTGTTAGATTAACTGGCTTTCTCATAATAAAAGCCTTGAGTAGCAGTAATTGTATACTTGGCTTTGTTTACAACAATTATATCAGCTTCTCTTTTCTTTGTAATTTATTTTCCCAGTGTTGTTATCCAGTACACGTTTATGTATTCTTTCTCTCCAAATGGGCTGATTCTTCCCCAGATGCCTGAAGTTATTGCTGTGCTAATTCCTTGGCTCAACTTGCTGCGTTCTGTATCGTCTTTCTCATATCCCCCAGCAAAAAAATAAATAAAAATTAAAATGAAGAAGCAGAGGTGTACTTTCATATGAGTAACAGTTTGGGACCACATTCCCAGGACAAGGAACACGCAGAGGACGGATTTCCCAGATTTTGTGCTGCTGTACAGAAGCTATATTCCTTTTTGCAGCTGGGATAAAAAGATTTCTGAGGCTCTGACAGGTTTCCCTGAGTGCAATCCGCCAGGTACAGCTTTGTGTTTCTGTTGTACCCACCAACACTGTGGCATTGCTTTTCACATGCTGCTTTCTGGAAATATGAAACCAACATTGGTCTCTTTATCTTGCCATTTCTCTTTTCTGGTCTTTTCACATTGAAGTGTCCAACTTGAATATTCGGGTGCTATTTGCATGTGTAGTTACATGTATGATATTATGCCTATATAGATAGAGACATCTGTAGATACAGATATTTAAATATGTGATGTACGTTTTGGAAGAGGGGAAGGGAGGACACCAAAAACATCTTACTTTCAATTTTCAATCAGAGGAAAACCATAAGCCCATATTTTAAGCCTAGTGACCTGGAGAGCATCAGTTTGACTACAGAAATTACATTTGATGTGTATGTTTCAGTTCTGAGCTCAAGCCCCTATGAACACTGCAGGTCTGCGCTCGGAATCAGTTCCTCGTACAACAGATGTCTTCAAGGCACAAAAAACTACCAATGCAGGAGACAGGAGGAAGAAAACAAATCCTCCAGAATCAAGCAGGGGACAACCTTTACTAGCATCTCAATTACTAAGCTGAAATCAAATATTCAACTTACTTGAATTTGGGGGTTTTCTCACATTTTCACTTCCTTCCTTCTACTCTCCTTCAAGTCATGCTTTTCTGCCAGTCACTCACTTCTCCTTTCATGGGTTTGGTTTTGTGAACACTATCTTTAGTTCCGCACGAACCCTTAACTGGATGAGACATCCTTGGCTCTCTGTATGCATGTGAGCACCTTGCCCCTCCTGGAGACCCTGCTACAGGCATGCTTGATAGTGACTCCGAGCAGATCTCTCCTTCCCACCTTGTCTTGGCTCTGGCCACACAGAGCTGATGGGATTCAGGTTTTGAGTTACTTTGGGTGTTTTTATAACATTAAAAGAATGCCTTTGAGCAACAACTTGTTTTCACTAACTCTGGTCACCTGAAGAGCACATTCAGCAGCTGCTCTTCATCCAGCTTTCCCAGGCCTTAGAAATGAAATTGCCTTTTTTCATAGTCCAGGTCTTTGCACTCCCCCAAAACATAGTATCTGCTGAGCAAGGCCACAAAAACATCTGAGTCAAAATTCACTTTTTTTTTTTTTTTTTCCCATCATGCTTTTGAAGTTTAGTCTGAAAGTTATACTTGCCAGATCTTGAACACAAAAGCCATGCGTTGCTGAAGAACTTTTAGCACATCCAGTACTTTTCTCTGTGAAACTTGAATTGCCCTGCAGTGCCGTTGGCTAACCCAGTACCAAAGTGGGTCTGCTTCTCCAAATACCCGAGGCAATTTTAGCTCTCCTAATCAAACAGTCCTATATCTAATGTTTGTTATTGTGAACAATTAACCAATATTAGCAGTTCTTAATGTCTAGGTTCAATATCCCTTGCCACATCTGTAAGATGTTCCTCATATCCTATCCCAGATTACATGAATAACAGCTCATTGCCCTTCTACAAAGAACTTCTTTTTTATTATTATTTTTGTAAGGTTTTTACCATACTCCTATTCACCGTTCCCTTTTCTAAACTGAATCTCCCCAGTCCTGCACAGATTGTTGTTCTCTGAGACCCCAAACGAGCACAGAACCTTAATAACTCCCCACAATTTCACAAAATGCTCCTCTCCAGCTTTCAGTTCTGTAGTCATTGCAACAGGCCATGGTTGGAAGCCAATATTTCTCTTTGCTTTTGTTCCGTGCCCTGCTGCCCCCAGATCTGGGTGCCTATCCTGGCCAGAAGAGCCCAAACAGGCAAGAACCAGACTGAAGCGTCCCCTCTCCTGCACAAGCCTGAGCCTCATTCTCCCACATACAGCTGTTGCCCACATCTCAGTCTAAAATGTGCTGCAAGCGAGTTGATGGCCTTGTGGAGCTAGGAATGGGATATAAATCATTCCAGATGGCTGGGAACCATTGAGACTCTGGCAATCCTTAAGGAGCTGAAGAGCCTCTAAGGAAATTGGGAAATCAGCTAATGTTCCTCTGGGGCATTGAATCCTCTCCTGAACCCCATTCTGCTTGTGCCATTTATATCCTTTTTCCCCTCCAGCAGAGTATCTTTTTGCCTGCCTTTTGAGATAACAACCTTCCCCATGTGTTTAAACACTTCCAGACCTCCTACGTAATTAGTTCATTTTCTCATGCAGGCACATGCATGTGGTTTTGGGTGGTGAACAGACGCATGTCACATTTGAGGGCAAGACTTCAAGCTGGATTTGTAAGCTCAGGTGAAAATACCAGTCTGGAAAATAGATGAGAGACTGCACTGCTTGTCTCTCCTCAGCTTGGGACTTTTATGCCTTTGAACCAAAGGATTCAGTATGTGAAAAAGTCCCAAAATTACAGGTGAGCAAGCTGTCACCCCTGTGAAAGGTGCTTACATGTACAGACTGTCCCAGAATATGTCTCTACCAGCCTGAACTCTCATGGTAGAAAAAAGTACAAATAATCACTCATTTTCTGGAGAAAATGATAGGCAATAGAAATACTCCTAGGGTTCATAGCACACTATAAAAATTGACAGATAAAAAAATACACACTATTAATATGTCAAGCAGTTAGTGTTACAGCAGGGAGAAAACATCAAGCACGGGAACTAGTACCTCCAGGAGAAATGGCAAACATGAAAAACAGCAAGCTCAATTATTCTGCAGCTTGCGTGAAATTTGGGGGACTGTCAGACACACTAAACACAGCAAAGGAGCAGAGCTAGGCAGCGGGACTGCAGCTTAATTTAGCTCCGAAGTGTGTCTGAGCCCTAAGATATTTGTGTAGTTTTACCTCTTTGCCTGGAAAACTCCAGCGAACAAGTTATCCAGCCTTATTTCCTGCTTTTAGTTTTCCTGGCAAGGCTGCAATCATAATAGAAATTTCCATGTCAGAAGGATTCCCAAAAGCAGTGAAGTATGCAAACAGGGGAAGAGAACAATAATTCATGGGTTTATTTTTCAAGTTCAAGAGTTCATTTGCCTTTTTTTGGTAACAATTTTAACTATTCCTGATTTACCTGATCCCAAAACACATACGGTAGCAGAAATGCTATAAGAGAAAAAATCTGGATGGTTTTAAGGGAAAAACTATTCAAATATCACTATGTTTTTATAAGTGTGGCTGCAGTTATCTTGTTAACCCTGGGGAAGAGGTCCTTTTTGTTTCTCAGCCAGGCTGTGAGATGATCAGAGGAGAACCTCTGGAAGTGGTTGGGGTCCCCCATGCAAACACTCAGATCTCTCTGATCACAAGGGAGTACCCTCCATAACAGATTCCAGGTGGTCAACAGAGCAATTTAAAAGTTGGCATCTCTAAATAGAAAGCACATATTTCCATGGAGGGCAGAAGGTCTAGAGGCTCTGACAGGCCACACTGACATGCTGGCTCTTCTTCTTTGGGCACCCACTTCCACACAAGCCCTGGTTTGCCCTGACCTTAGCCTCAAGCCCGTACCTCAAAGCTCCTGGAGACGCTTGGGCACCTGAAGGATGTTATCTCAGTGTGGGGCTGGCAAAGACTTGCTTGACTGTTCATAGAACAGGATCACAGAATCATCTAAGTTGGGAAAGACCTTCAAGATCATCAAGTCCGATCACCAACTTGGTAGATGGGATCTACCAAGTCCCATCACTAAACCATGTACCTCAGTGCCACATTCACAAGTCTCTTAAATAACTCTGGGGATGGGGACTCCAGCACCAGCCTGGGCAGCCCCTTCCAATGCTTGACCACCCTCTTTCCATGGTGCAGCTTGGGATGGTTTCATTGAGCTCATGGCTGAACTCACCAAGAAGGGAGGAGAGTGTCTGAAGTGAAGGTTGGGAAAGACACAAGCTCACCCATCAGCTGCAAAAGACCCCACTTTAGCCTCTAGTGCTCATAAGGCAGAGTTTTCATCCTTCATTGCTGGAAATGACCCTTACTCCTTTTGGTCTGAGTTTACCCTTCAGCCTCTCTAACTCTCCTGGAATCCTCACACGCACAAGGGGTGAATGAGCAAGTCCCTCACACAGTCCCCTCTCTAGAAGACTGCAATTTCACCTCGTTCCTAGGTTCTGTTGGTGTTGTTTCACAGGGCACTGCTGCTGATGCATCCATACAGCCCATGCAACGTGCAAACACAGCAGTGTTAACCTCCTTTGCTCTGCATGGCGCATGTGCCTACATGCAAGTCGCTGTGCTTTGTGCTGAGCAGAGGAGTGACAATGGCAAACAGCAGGACTCGTCGGCTCTGTCCCACGCTCTGCTCCACAGATGATTCCAAGAAAGGAAAATAAATCCAAGTCAGTCTTTTCTAATCAAAGTGACTGTTTGAAGGAGGGCTCTGTTTTACTTTTGTATTTCACATTCCACCTGAACAAACACATGCAATCTACAAAACAAAGGCTAACCCTTTGCAAGATACTGCAGTAAGGATCCCCCCATTTAAGTAAGCTCTGGAAAAATGGCTCACCTGTTCAGCAAACAGATGAGATGCAGGCATCCGGCTCCCAGAAACTTGCAACATACAGCTCTGTCCACAACATTCCAAAGGCAAGGACAGCAAGGAAATGCTAGAAAGGACCAAGACCACTGGATGGAGAGGAAGCAGAGATCCAGTTTGACTGCTATATGAATGACTGCTCCACTGATATCAGTGACTCACACGCAGCACGTGCCTCCCAGGGTACACAAACACTGCTGTGGGACCGAACAGCCCACCTTGTCATGATCTGATACTGTTTTAAGCTGCCCTGGCAGCTTGCTGGCTTTGAATTCTTTCTATTTTTGTTTTAGAGCATGTGCACATTAATAACAGTGGCTGAGATGTATATTTTCATTATGAATGAAAATCTGTTCTCCAAAAAACTAATCAAGCAGCACACTCTTGCCTGAAGCAGTGCTTTAATAGAAGAAAATCTTCATGTGATTGTTGCTAAAAGTCACCTCCTTCCAGTTTCATACTGCTTCCATTAATAGACTTTCCTAACACTCAGCCATGCTGATAAATGCCATTTTTCACAACAATAAGAAAGTCGGAAGGCTTTGGATGGATAGGGGTTGGCCTATTTCACATGTCATAAAATACATTAAAAAAAAGTGAGGGAGGCAGAATTCCTTCTATTCTTTATCACTTATTCTTGTCCATCCATCACAGGATAGTGGATTCCCCAGGCTTGTATCTTCACAGCTGCCGATCTGCATCCTGAATACCAGTCAGAGAAATGTGTAGTGATGGGGTGATGCTGCCCCCCAAAAGCTCACCATCCAAGGGAACAGAAGATTGCTTTCTGTTGTGAATAGAAATAAATTGATCTCTTCTTCCTAAGACCAGCCTAAGTTGCTTGCTTAGCAGGGTAGCTTAATTTATAACCATCTTGTAATCTGCAATATGCTGAAAGACAGAAAGAAGAGTAAATGCAAAATACTAAGTTGCCTTTATTAAAGCACTGATTTTGTTGTGCTCCTTCTTGCCAGGAATTAGAGAGTTCATTTACCCTGCCACTGCCAACACACTACGCATCTTTCTAATCATGGTTATGGGTTTTTCTCTCTTCCACATCAGGAGATAAGTGGTCCCTGGCTCTGAGAGCCAAGTGTGAACTACAGAATTGTGAAGCTATGACCCATTGCATTCCCTCTTCTCCTCCTGCCCTAAGCTCACACCAAGCCTACAGACACAGGCCAGAGCTAACCCAGAAGGTATTGACATGGGGTATGCTTTTTCTTCCATGACCCAGTGGCCCACAATGAAATCCTGTAGCTGTTGGTACCATGTGTGGTGACAAATTTCTAGGACACAACCAAGGTGTAGACTTGGTTGTGGCATACACAAAGAAGAAATTACTTGGTGTGGATTGGCTCACAAAGGCACACCTGACATTGAAAAAACATCAGCTGTTAAGGGGGAATGGTTTTAATCTAACAGAGAGTAGGTCTAGATCGGATATTAGGAAGAAATTCTTCACCATGACGGTGGTGAGGCCCTGACACAGGCTGCCCAGAGAAGCTGTGGATGCCCCATCCCTGGAGGTGTTCAAGGCCAGGTTGCATGGGGCTTTGTGCAGTGTGAACTGGTGGGAGGTATCCCTGTCCATGTCAGGTGGGTAGAATTAAATGATCTTTAAGGTCCCCTCCAGCCCAAACCATTCAATGACTCTATGACTCTAAGTGCTTAGAGCCTTTTTTAGCTCTGCTGTGGGTCAGAAGAGCTGTGCTTGATTTAGTTGTAGTGAAACACTCAATTTCTCCCACAGCTTGTCTGTGGTTATTCACTACATGCTCTGATTTTGCATGGCATCATATGAGAAACCTGCTTAAAGCACCGTCCAAGGGGAAGTATTCCATCACTTGTGGAAACTGTTTTCTAAGACCAGACCATTTACTAAATCCAGCACATGAATAGTTTCCGTCTCTCTGAAATGCCTTTTCTCTGATGGTTTACTACTGATCTAAGATGCTTTGCTCAAAAACGTGCTCAAAAAGTCAGAAACATGGGCTAATACAGGTGAATTTAAAGGCAGAGCCCCCCCAGGGCCTACAAACACAAATGGAGAAATATGCGCCTTGGATTTTGACCAGCCTTGATACAGATGCTAGCAAAGAGGAGGTTTGGTCAGGTAGAACCTCTGCCATTGCCTGCTCACCTGTTTGGGCATCACATACCCAAGTTTTTCTCACATCACTACTTTTTTTTTTTTTTTTTCCTGGAAAAAAATAGAGAATTTGATAAAAAGCGGGTTTATGGTAAGCAGTGCCCATGGGACATCACCACACAGTGCCAGCAGGCCTGGCACAAACACCCTGGCGCATCTGTTTTCTTCATTTCCAAGAAACACCCCCTAATTCTGTATCCTCAGCTGAAACTGCTCATGAGGCGAGACACTCCAGATTTTGGATTTGTTCTCCTCACAGGGGAAATAAAACCAGCCAGAAGGACAATGAGCAAGCAGTGCTTAGTGTAAAATCTCTGTCCACGGGGTTTGCCCTTTCTGTGGTTTCACCTGCTGGCCACATGAAAGAAGACAATCCTCTCTGTGCAGCCAGAAGAATTACCCAGCAGAGTACAAAAACTCTTTCAGTAACATGTTTTTATCACTCCAGCAACAGCAGTTTATCTACAGCATAAACCTCGATACAAAGGCAGGAAAATGTCAGGGACACCACAAGGTAATCGTCTGAAGAACCAAGAGCTGTTGCTGCTGCTGAATCTGGTGGCAAAACAAACAAACAAACACACAAAAATCCTTTTCAGAAGAGCTATCTGCTGCAAATTAGATGTGAGAGATAAGGTTAAGGAGAAAAGAAGTAGAAAGGAATGAACACAGTCAATTATCAACCCCTTCAAATAAATCAAAAAAAAAAAAAAAGAAAAGAAAAGAAAAAGAAAAACCTTCAGAGAACAATATCCAAAAAGACTATTAAAAATTTTAAACTTGGAAAACCAAACTAAGACTTACAGAAATCAATGCCTCATACTGAAAATTTTCATTTCAGTGCAGTTCATTTCCTATCTTTTAAAGGAAAGAAGCTGTCTGAGAAAATAAGATTCTGAGTGCAGAGGAATGAGGGGAGAGTTTGCATAGATTCCCTGATATCTAATAAGTGCCAAATTTTTCTCCAGTCTGTCCTCGGAATGAATTTTGGTAGGGCTTCACCGTTCTATTTAGCTGTCTACTTTGATTATGTTTGTAGGGCCTTGTTGTCTTTTCATCTGCTTCTCCAGTACCAAATTTCACTCAGATGGGTCTAGTTTCAAAGTTCTGGCCCTTCCCTACACGAAAAAAAAATAAAAAATAAAAAAATAGTAATCTTTCCCCCCAAAGCTAGCCACCCTTCAAAAAGACCATTAAAATGTATAATGCTACTGTAATTAATGCCCCCTTCCTTCCGACCTCTGCCTGTCATTCTTTCAACCTGTATACAGGAAGAGCAAGTCCTTGACGGTACAAGTAACTAAAAGCCACTCCACAAAGAAATCCTGTCACATGGTCATTGATACACGTTCCTTTTCTGAAACGGATTGCAGGTATGTGCGGCTGAGCTTAGTGTATTAGTACTGCCGGATTAGATGCTGTGCAGTAGAAGGTGTGCTGCTGCCAAAAATGACTAACAGAAAAGCCAAGACATCAATTAAACTGTCGGGTGCTATTAGGAGGATCTTCCTGATTTAAAGCAATCCTGTCAGAATGCGTCCGCTATCATAACCAGAGCAAAACAAAAGAGGAAACACAGCTAAACATCAGGCTCCCAATACAATTTGCTGCCCCAAGTGCCTTTGAAGCACTTGAAATATCGTTCGCTGGATTCCAAGGAGAAAGCTGAGGTCCAAATAAGCAAATGTAGAGCTCATCTTTGGGAGGAAAAATGACCTATTTTGCTGATTTCTGTTGAGTATGAAACCTGATCTGATGTTGCATTGTTATTGGCAATTGACCTTTGCAAATAAAACAGAAGTGACTTTTCCAAGTCATTTGCAGTCTCTATGAAGTGGAAGGATTTGAGATGAATGACTGGTAACAGGAGATTGATTCGGGCACTAAGTAAACATAAGTGGATGGAAAAAAAAACAGCAAAATGAAAAGAAAAATGGATTATCAGGGAGCCTGACAGGAACAAGACAATGCCAAGAAAACAAATGAAATGTAATAATGAAATCAAGTTTTGCCTGTGATGCTTCAGTCTATGCCGAAACAAGGTTTATTGCACTTGGCAGTGAACCGCAGAAGAGGGGAAGTACAGCAGTTTGAGTGGAGCTTTTTCTGTTTTCTCTGGTCTCATATGAATTTGTCTTCAGCAGAGCATGACAAGGAAGATGTATTTCCTAGAAGCACCATGCGCATCTTCTAGCTGAAAATAAATACTGGAGAATTGCAAGCTTGTTTCTGATCAAAGTTCATTCAAAGTGCCTCCCATTCCCTTACAGGCATAGCAAACAGCCTTGAAGGAGTGACTTTACTGTCTTGGCCAAGAAGGACAGAAGCTTTAGTTGGCTCATGCACCCTGGTAGTCCCAAGGAACACCATCCATCAGCCACAAACCACAAGGCTGCTTTCTCAGGGAACCACACTTGTGCTGAGAGGGCCTGACCTCCTCTCCTTCCACCAAAGTGAACATGATGTTAAAGCCAGCATGAGAAAGAACTCACCATTTCAAAGCCAACCCAGTCTCTGCCATGGCAGAAGCAAAACCATCCCATAGCTTTGAGATACTGTCTGTATTTGCCAAGGGACACAACAGAGTCAGGCAACTTGACCACAACAATTTGCAAAAAGCACCCTACTGTGAAAGTACCCAGGGAAAGGCTGACCTAAGGAGCAATTATGCAGGAGGGTTTCCAAGCTGAGAGCTGCAGCAGACACAACTGAGAACAGCCCCTGTTCTCTGGGTGGAGATAAGGAGCATGTTTTAAACACTGCACAGAAAGTCTGTGACCTTGTTATTGTGAGGAAACAAGGGTCTGATCCCAAACCCCTCAAAGTCAATGGAACAACCTGAGATTGAGATGTTACTGGGTCATCAAAATGAAGACAACTACAAGGCTTAGCAGTACCTTTCTTGCGCTCAGCCACTTCAAACCATGCTGAGGCTGTGACAAGACACCTACTCGCAGAAGTTTGTAATCCTCATATTTATTACATATTTGATTGCTTATATAATTATATATAATACAAATGATTGCCTAATTCTTAGAGGATATGTCAACTCTATCTAAAGCAGGGTGAGCAAGCACCCTGTCTTTCACTTTTTTTTTTTTTTTTTTTTTTTTTTTCCAAAAAGAAACAATTTCTTTGGTAAAAAAACCAAAAAAAAAAGGATAATTTTTTTTTTTTTTTTTTTTTTTTAAGAAATATTTTCATATTTTCTCTTCTCAAAAATCAGTCTTGAAGTTCTTTCAGTGAGCACCGAGACATCTGTCTTGCGTAGGCTCAGCTGCCACCTTTGCAAATTACTTGTCATGTGTATCTGTTCTATAAGACGAATCATTAGAGGTTTTTTGGTTAATGCTATATTTATCAGCACAGAAGGGAATCTCCCGGCTCTGTGAAAACTTCGTCATAAAGCAAATCTGAGCAACAGCAGCACTGAAACATATCTTTCTTTCCCCTCTTGAGGCATGGACGCCTTAAAATGAGAGCTTCCCAGCTTAGTTACAGATGTCAGCACAGCAATTCAGGTTTGCAGGAGATTTCTCTCCCTCTAAGCACCTTGGATTGTGGGATACAAAGCTCACACGCTTCTCGATTGTCACCAGAGTTGTGACACACACTGGTTAACAATTCCAGATGCTTACAGTAAAAGAAGATTTTGCTTTGTCATTTGAAATAATTCAATAGAAAACTCAGTTTTTTTCCAGTAATGCTAGAAAGATACACATATTGCATTTTCCTCATTAAAAAGTATGCAAACCTGCTCGTGTCTCCTCTTTGTTCATGCCCTCTCACTGCTGTCCACATGCACATGGAGGGCTCTTGCACCACCCTTTTACTTTTGTTGAAATAATAAGGTTTTGCCCTATTGTGTTCCAATTAGACGCTAACAGCACTTCAGAGACTGACATACTTCATCATTTAAGATGTATTATAGCTGCATTCTTCCTTCTCATCCCAAAGGCACTCCACACAACAACCACTGATATTTATACACTTGGTTTACAAAACAAAACTCAAAAGTACATATTTCAAATAGAATCCAACTCAGAGGGAGGAGGCTGTTTTGTATGGCTTATTAATAAAACAGGACAAATGGTTTTGTGTATGCTAGACTCCACAAGAAAGGTCTGAGAAGCCAAAGACATTTCATGACCTTCAAGAAAGCTTGAAATTAAAGCAAAGAACAGTAGACACAAAAGCTTCAGGAAAGGGAAGAGGTTCGCATGTTATTCAGAAAAACAGAAGTTAACCAGCATTTTTTTTTCTATCTTGGCACAAACCTTCCAGTTTTTCAGATGGGCTTATGAAGACAGGGAGAGATGACTTGGAAAACCACTTTGTTTATTCTGAACAGTGAGATGCCTCTCTGGCTGTTAGACCGGGCTCCCTGCAGGGAAAGTCAAAGCATGGTGTGTATTCTGAAGCCTATACTACTGGAAGGCAGAAATGAAGCTACTCATCGGTTTTCTTCGCTCATTTCTTCTTTGCTCTATCACCTGCCATGTCTTAACTCAGGATTCAATCCTCTGTGCCACTCCATTTCATGTTTTTCATCAACACATGCTTCTGGCATGGCAATCTCTGTAAATCTTGGACTCGTCCATTAGTGAATTCCAGTGTGTAGCAACCAGGCAATTTGAAAAATTAAATGGAAATCAAACTCAAGAAAGATTCTGGATTTTGGATGTGACTCTTGTGAGGCATCTGAACGTTCACTGGATGGCGTTCATATCAGAGTGGAGTTGGCTGACTGCAGAGCATCATTATCTCTAATTCAGCTTTTATTACCATTCGTTACTGTATTCTGAGCAGAACTTGCAGAGAAAATTATTCCAAGAATGGCTGCAAACTCTGACATTTTGCTACAGAACGTCACTGCCATTTCGGGAGCCTGTGTCTGCCAGAAGTCAAAGACAGCTTTTCCATTGGGATTATTAGCAGGGAGAGGAATATCCTCTAGTGTCACAAAGCATAGCTGGAATAAATAAATACTAGGCAAATGCAGGTAGGTCAGAGTAACGGACAGCCTGAGGCGATGTCCAGAGAGAACTAAGGCAGTGAGATGAGACTGACAGTCATGATCAGGGGATACCATAACTCTCCTTTGGGAATGATGACACCCACAATGTATTTGGTTACTTGAACACAAAATCAGGAAAGGAGGCCGTAGTTCCTGGAAGGAGCTTGATTCAAGAAGATATGCATGCAAGCTTTGAAAAGCTTGGTGATTTGGGGTTATGCCTAATATTGGTGGTCAGAACAGAGCTTGTCTAAGCTAGCCAGAGGCCACCAGTTTTGGTCCAGAGGCTAAAAGGTGCATAAATTTGGTGCTGTATGCAAGTAAGTGTGCCCCATGAACAGGCAATGATATGTGAGTGGATCAAATCATGGAAGAAGAGCCTTTAGACAAAGTAATCCCACCAATTACAACTCACTGTGTCCAGTGGAAGGCATGGGATTTGCCATCCAATCCCTTAAAAGGAGCAAACATTTTTTATAGATAGTTTTAAGTATCACTGCAAATACAACACACTAAATGACAGCAGTTTAAAGCTCAACATCTAGACCTTGGTTAACTAACAAAAATAACATTCTTTAAACTTCCAAAGAACATGTTCTTTGCTGTCCTGATAAAATGAGATAACTTTTGTCACAGACACTGTATAGATCTGCAGGTCACTCAAATGAAACCAACTTCAGCTCCACTGTTGTATTTTAGAGAAGTTCCGAGCAAGGGGTCTTGACAAGCTACAGCAGTTACACAAATCTTGCAGAGCATGCATTTAAGATATTTTCTGCAGCAGGAGCAGTAAGTGAAAACATTAAGTCAAATTCTGATTCCTCAACAAAGGATTACAGAATTTAAGCTGTAATACATCTGATTTTCTTTAAAGGAAAAAAAAAGGGGGGGGGGGGGGGGGAGAGAAAGACAAGAAATCACTCCTGATTGCTCATATAATATATGCTGCTTGTCCTTTTTGGCCTGATTCACTACAGCCGTGATGTTTAAGAGATTAGATTCTTCATGTACTTTTCAAACCTCCTGTAATAAATTTTAATTCGCCAATCCATCTCACTGAACAGTTGGTGTTTCCAGGATGTTACATTGGTACAAGTTTTGTGAAAATTGGCATCTGGTTGGAGGAGAGCAGTCCAGAAAGTGTTCTTGCTGCCTGTTATAAGCTGTGCTTGGCAGCAGCTGGCGACCCACCAGCACAAGTGTGCTGGCTGGCTGGCAAGCATGGATGCAGCTCATCATTACCTAAAGGCATCATAGATGACAGAGGGGAAGCTGCCTATAAAGGAAACAGGACACGAGCCAGGCTTTTTTTAGGAAATGAGGTTTAATTAGCTCTGCTGTTTATTAAACACCTTGTTTTATAGGACATGGAAGGACTTGTGGTGCGTCCTGTCATGGACCTTCTAATGCCAGGCAGCACAATTTGGATAAAGAGGAGCATACAACATGAGAAGAGGCATGAAGGGCAGATGTGATTAACTAGGCCCAGTGACCAGTTCCTGCAGGATGGGAAATGACTGCTTTGATGAGGAAATAAGGAAAGAGCTAGCAGCTATTTGTTTTCCATTTGTTATGAGAATGAAGGTATATCAGGTAAATATCAGGACTGTACGAAAGCCAGATTTTATTTGCTTGTTGTGGTGGTTTTTT
The DNA here is from genome assembly GCF_011077185.1 of Oxyura jamaicensis. Taxonomy (NCBI): domain Eukaryota; kingdom Metazoa; phylum Chordata; class Aves; order Anseriformes; family Anatidae; genus Oxyura; species Oxyura jamaicensis. The sequence continues at coordinate 13,928,776 of NC_048895.1, forward strand.
GTTGGTTTGTTTTTATCCCTTGAGTGATCTGTTAACAGTGACTTTTTAGTTGCTTGCTTACCACAGTTAGATTGTGGTGACCAGCCATTTCCATCAACAGGCACGCTGGTGCTGGCCTGGAATGAAACAGGTCAGAGGAGAGTCTTACAGCAGCATAACTGCTCTTTCAGGGCAGAGCTTTTACACTTCACCTGTACCCCCAGAGTCTCAGTAACAAAACCAAAAAAGTGTACAATAAGTAACCAACCTGTAAAAGTGCCAGCCACAGGTCAAAACTGGGGATGGTTCAAATTCACTGAAGGGATTCAGAAGCATGCAGAGTAACTAGAAGTGATGGTGTTTGCTCCATGTGAGCAGATCCTACAGGAAAAAAAATATATATATTGTTGACTCAGTGAAACATTTGCTTTCTAACAAAGAAACAAAGTGGTGTGGGTGGTCAGAAATTCCACGTGTATTTAGTCACGATATACCCCACCATTTGACTTAAAAGTAATTTACATGCCTTATGTCCTTGCTCTCTTTAAAGCATCCCAAGTCAGACTTCATCCCTGTGATCACATGCAATATCTTAAACAGAAAGGGACAAAGTTTTCTCAGCTAGTGAACCAAACATGCCCTGACCTAGAAGCCAAATTCAGATAAAATATCTACATCCATACCATGGAATACAATCTTCCAAATCAAGCTGGCCACATCCAAATTCACTTTTGGGACAGTAGGGAATTCTTCACTGGGATATACCACCATACCAACACTGCCAGCAGCACTCGTTTCTCTACAGGACAGCAAAGGACAGCAACTCTTTCAGTGAAGAGTTCTTTGTAATGAGAAGTCAGGGGACCATGAGAGCAAACAGGCACCAGTCATACCACCAGCAGTGACTTGCCTACACAGTAGTAAGCAACTAGTCTGTTGTGTTTGGATTTTCTCTGGAAAAAGTCTTCGCACCTCACTAGTGAAGATCCTAAATGTGCAGGTCCAGTGTGGGAGGGGTGGATTCAATTTTTCCCTGCACAATTTATCGGCTTCTTCTCATAGATAGAGCAGAAGGTTATTGGAAAAATCTGCCTTGCTTCAATTGCCTTTTTTTTTTTTTTTTTGAATATATATACGTGCCAGAACATTCATTTATTTTGCACAGGTTGAGTAACACCAGTTTGATATCTCCTAGGGAGAAAGGCTTATCTATCATCACCGCATAGAGGCTTCTGATCTTTGCCCACACAGGTCCAGCAAGCAAATAATCGTTTAATAATCCACAGTGACCCAGAACCCTTGTTGAGGAACAAAGAGCACAATTGCCCTAACCCCAAGAATTACCCAAAGACCAAGTGCTGCAACTAAATTCCTTAAGGGCTGGGCCAGGCCTCCAGTTAGCAGCAGCATCCCACGCAGCCTTGGCTGTGTGGCATGCAAAGCAAGTCCTCCCTTGCCACAGGGCTGTAGAAATATCAGACACTGCTAGAAGCCAGAGCAGCCTCTGACAGACAGGCTGCCCAGAGATTGGTGGAAGAAGCAGCAGTAACACAACCAAATAACCAAGCTATAGCAGAGGCACCTGGGCATCTCACTAACCCCACCCCACTGGGTTACTTTTCAATCTTTAAAATGGAAAAACAAATGCCAGCCATCTGTTAGCAACTCCTCCAGCAAGACAGAGCAGAGGGGTTCATTAAATCAGGCAACGGCTTAAAAAAATAAACCCACCTAAACAGCCTAATGATTTCAAAATGCCCAGCCAAAGGTTAATGAGCTGCACGCAAAATAGGGGGAAGGCAGGGAACCAGGGAGGAGGTGAGGGAGATGGATGCTGGCAAAGGCATGGGTGCAGATCTCAGTGGAGAGCAGATAGCCCAGGAACGCATCTCCACGTACCCAGATGAAAGGTCTGAAATGACCCACATGGTCTCCAGCCTTGCCATGTCAGAAATTAACCTGTGAACTGCAGCAGGCACCTTCCAGCACTAGACAGTCAAGGCAGTCCTGCTGCAGAACCAGCCCAAGTGCTCACGGACATAGCCACTCGGTAGGTTTCTCTGTAAGTTCTGGCACATTTCAAGTTGGACATGTGTTTATGGATCCTTACACTATGGATTTAAACTGTTCTACTCCAAAAGCTCCCTGGCCCACTCAGTGCTGTGACTGAGCTGACACCCTTATGCAATAACCAAGTTTGCACACTGTGAAGGGGAACTGGAACTGAAACCAGTTCGAGTCAAATCTGGGAACATTTAATTAAGCAAAATAACAGTTTGGAAGGGCAGTTGAGAGACCAGCCTTCACCAGGGGCAGTGTTGGAACCAGTCTTATCCTGCTTCAGGGCATACAGTATTGGGTCAGCTGCACTGTGGCTTCCTTTCAGTTACTGGAGCCCAAACCCACTCCATGCAACAGGGCTTTAGATTCACCCCCCGTATGAATAATCACAGGTAGAGGGCCCTACATAGCAAAAATAATCTAAGTAAAGTGCATTTGTAGCATCGTAAAACCATATGAATAAAATTTGCCAGTAGAATAAAAGTGCAAACAAACTACTCTGAACTGAGAAGCCTCCACATTGGAGAGCTGATGGGAGGAGGACACATCTTGAAGAAGAAAGGGTAGGATATGACTGTCATAGCAAAGTAAGGCAGCAGGAAATACTCTCCAAACTTTTCATTTAAGAAAATATTTCTTTGCTTTAAACTAGGTTAACCAGGCAGTGCTGCCCTGGCTTTGCCTCACACAATCCCTGGGTTTTAGTCAAGCAGGACAGCTCGACCATAGTTAGCACCTCAGGGATCACAGAATGATCTAGGATGGAGAAGACCTTCAAGATCATCAAGCCCAACCATTGACCTGACCTACCGAGTCCCATCACATAGAGTCATTTAGGTTTGTTAGCTCAAACTAAGCTACTTTATACTGAAAAGAAGTGCACCCAATCCCTCAGAGGAGACATTCAAACCCACAATTTAGTGCTGACAAGCCAAGACCCAGGGCACCCAATGTAACTGTCAAATGGATAGACTGCCCTTTGCCCTTCCTTCTCAGCTGGGGAACAGGTTAAATGAAACTGGCTGTGAGATGACATCCCGCTTTATATTTCCCATGTGCCTGCACCTAGCATAATCAGACCCAAGCGCATGCTTAAGATCTCCAGGCACAACTGCAATGTAAATAATGACTTAGCATAACAATTGCAATTACAGACACTGCTGTAGGCTCTAGTAGGCTAATGTAGGTTAATAGGGTGAATGTGAATTTTTCATAAGATGATAACAATCCTGACAGTATATAACATTCTTTCTTTTTTCTTTTTTTTTTCCTGAAAGTGTATGAACATCTACAACTCATTTTCAATCATCATCACATTCTGAAGGAGTTTTTATTACCTCTAGTCATGACTCACAAGAGTGGGAAACAATATTGTTACTTCTGTTCCACGTATAAACATTACTGACTTAAAAAGCCTTCAGTTTATGTATTCTGAACTGTCTGATTCTCAATCAATTGGAGGGTATCAGAACATATTTACTCTGAAGAATAACAGATGTTTTCATCTTAAGTTAAATTTAAACTCAACATCAATCTCCCAGAGAGAAATGAGATAACACAGGATCTCTTTCAGTCTTTCAGATATGCAAAACTATCCCTGAAAAAAACAATTCAGAGCTGAGCAGCGATTATACCTAGCCAGTTGAACTAAATCCTTTTCACAGTGGGACTAGCAGCTGCGTATCTTTTTTTTTTCCCTTCTAAACCATATATTCCCCGACAGATGTAGCACTGATCAGCTCAGATGATAAATGAATTAATAAGCTTTATCTGACTGAGGCAACATCTGCTCACATAAGCTCCTTTCTCCACCTTCCAGACCTGTTTTCACATAATCCCAATATTGTTTTGGGCTGGAAGGGACCTTAAAGACCATCTAGTTCCAAACACCCTGCCATGGATAGGGACATCTCCCACCAGACCAGGTTGCCCAAAGCCCCATCCAGCCTGGCCTTGAACACCTCCAGAGATGGGGCATCCACAGCTTCTCTGGACAACCTGTGCCAGGGCCTCACCACCCTCTGAATATAGAATTTATTCTCTTTCTTGGCTTATTTCAGCACTGGAGCCCTGTATGTAACATTTCTTTCTCACTCTTCCTCCAGTTCACCTCTGTTCAACCTGAAAAGTCTTCTGGTCAGGGGCAACATCTCCTGAAGGCTGCTATGAGCTTACCCAGTGATGTGAGGAAAGCTCCACATGCAGGCATCTCCCTCACTATCAGCCAGAAGAAGGGACTTCGGAGCCAATGGTTGTAGGAAGCTGTTGCAACACAATCAATTCCTGAAGCCACATCCCAAGTTTGCTCATGTTAACATTACTGATCATTTTGTGAGACAAGATCTCAAAACATAACACTGTGTAAGGTGATAGGCATAGTCCTTGTGCACAACAGGCTTTGCAAGAACCACATCAGCTTTGAAAGCAGGCTATCCAAAGACCCTCTATTGCAGAAATGGTGTGAGCATGAGGACAGTTTGTGAACTACCCTTCCTTCCATTTCACAAACAACTCCAATTTCTTTTTTGCACAGCAACCGTCCTGTAGTCTTGTCTTACTTTTCCACTCTGAAATCCCTCCCAGCCCCTGGTGCTCTGCAGGTAGGGGTGCTTTCACATACAAACAATTTAGACTGGGAATGGTCTGCACCACTAATGCAAGTGTTCCTATTTTCAGGATCTCTTCTAGACTATGCCCAGCTATTGTTAGGAAATTAATGGTCAACTCTTGTGGACAAGACTTTTCAGCAAGGTGAACAAATTGTCTTTGCTACTGTGAGCTACCCATTTGGCTCCATACTTCTATTCCAGTGGGGCTAGGAAATGACCAGTTCCATTTTTAAGATGGGATGAATCAGAACGATGAGGAAGAATGGTTCCTGTTGCAGTATACTGGCTGCAGTAGGGGATTTACTCTCATCAGCGATAGCCTGGGTTTCTGTGACCACAAGTGCTATTGTGAAGAGGCACGTGAACATCTTGAGGACTCATCTCCAGAAAAACAGCGGTGCACTTCTGTAGGAAGGGTCATATAGCATCCTCAGGCTTTGAAAATTTGTGCCCCTCTAAGGATTTGCAAGGGATTTGGGGACTGACATGCTCCTGAAAATCTTTTCAGTTCCGCTGAGGGATTGGTTACATAATTCAGATAAATGCCAAGCTCCCTTCTCTGCACTTTCAGGATTAAATGTGTACCTTCAGTCACAACATTTTTCCTATATTTTTCACGCAACCTAATTGTTTCAAGTAAAGAAATCACCTGCTATCAAAGCAAAAAAAAAAAAAAAAAAAAAAAAAAAGTAACTTTACAAGCACAGCATTATAATCTCCCTATGGGAAAAAAAAATAAAAAATAAAAAAAATCCCTTTCCCACAGCTCTAGAGGAACAAATATTATTTTGTAACCACACTTAACCACACCAGGCAAGATGAAAACTTTAATCAACAAAACTCTTCTTGCAAGGCATGCTGGAAATACTGTTTTAGATCATGTATCTGGGAGGAGAATAAATGCGTAACTGGTAGGGCTTTATTGCAGCTGCTGTGCAGTTACAGAGTGCACCACAGCTCCCCTTGCAAAAACAGAGTGCAAAGATATCTGTGAATAATTCATTCTGGACTGTTTTCAGCATGAAATCTAGTGTTTGTGCTCCTAACAAACCAGCACCTCCTGGTGCATAAACCATGTGCCAGTCCACTCAGCTTCAGCAGGTTCCTTACGGACACGTGGCTGCTGCTCTCCTGGGTAACTGCAAGCAGCTCCAAGAGCTCAAGGGCAGATCCCTTCTCCTCAGAGAGGTCTTCTCCCACCTCCAACCCTGTCCATGCTATGGCAAAGCAAACCCCAAACAGAGAGATCGAAATAACATATTAAGAAATAAGCATGACTAATGTTTTCAAGGATTTTAAATATATATCTTTAGAAACCATGAGAAAGTTGCCCTAGCAACATTATTTCCATTCCCTTTTTTGCTCACTGTTTTCTTGCCTGTTTCTCTGGCTTCCAACACGCTCAATGAATGAGGGTTTTGAAAGGGAAGAAAATCAGCACTCAGCCAAATAAAAGTATTTTTTTCCCCCTCATATCATCATGGTGCAATCTACGATATCCTCATATCATCATGGTGGAATCTACAATTCCCATCTACGATCAATACCAACAAATTACAAAAGCGAGTTCAGAAACTTTCAAGAATTGGAAAATACTTAATATTCAGAAAAAAAAAGTTTGAACTGGCTTCTGAAGGACAAATGACACAGCTTACATGGGAGGGGCAACTGCCTTTCTTGACCTTTTTTCCAGCAGACACAAGCCCAAAATGAAGCTATTATCTCCATGTAAATGCCAATTTTCATTAAGCATACAGAATGTAACGCAGCAGCTAGGAGCTAACTGGAATATAATTTAAGTTGACAGCTCTGAAATCTCTTCCCTTTGGTTAGATCTCATTGAATGTGGCAAATGGACTCAAGAGCTGTGAGCTTGCAAGGTAGACAGGTGAACAGGGGGAGGGGGGGAAATGACAGCATGTCCACTTGCTGCTCTGACCAGAAACCACATTAAAAAAGGTAAAGTAGGTAAAATAGTTTCTAGAAAAGACAGCAACTCTCTCATCCCCAAGATTTCCTGAGCTTTCTGCATGTCATGGAAAAGTGCTATTAGTCAAATAAATGAACAAAAAAATATATATTTTAAGTGTGACAAGAATACTTCCCAAAACACCCGTCTCTGCACAGCGCTGTCTTCTCTTACACCTCACGCAGTGCCCAGACTTCCATCTAATTCAAGACTAATATTTCTGACCACAGAACTATATTAGTACATTTACATGGTTATTTTAGTTTAAATTTCCATTTTGGCTTCCAAACAACTCTTTCCAGCATGCTTTCATCCCCCATTTCCCAGGGAGGCAGGAGGACACATCTCAGCATCACGGCCACCGGCTCCCTTACAAAACTTTCACCAAACCTGGGCTTTGCAACACAGAGGCAAGTTATTTGCACAAAGCTTACAGCATCTTGGATGCACTATACTAATGTGTGTCCTGACAGCTGAAGTGCCTGCCAGGTGCATATCTTTCCAAGTCAGGAAATGGACAGCCTTTAACAACTTCAACTCTTTCTCCTTCTCCCCTTGATGTAGCCCACATCTAGGAATTCAAAAATATTTATTGCTCTCTGTAATTACCTACCAGGAGGCAACTGACAGTGTGTTGACATCGTTTTGCCAGAATTAAAGCCTTTAGGTTTTCTGAGAAAGCATTTAAAACCTTAGTTATTGCTTAGAGATTAGCCAGACTGCCAAATATCCCAGGGTTTTATATATATAAAACTCTATTTTATACAAATTTTGAGGTGTTGAGTTTCCTTTCCTTGAAATTTTCCAATACCTTCATGTGACCTTGCCTCAGGGAAATAAAAAGAAATAGAAAGTTAATTCAAAACAGCCTCAGCAAGTGCAGATACGTTCATTCCCCTGCTTCCTTTAGCATTGCCAGACCTGGCAAAGCTCTCCATAAGAGCAAATAGAGTCATCACAGCATCTCATTGGTAATGTATAGCTCCAGACCTACCGTAGTTATCAGGAGCAGATCATCTGACTGTTCCTGTCAAAAGGCAGAAAAAGCCTGTTCCTTACTTGTGATGGATTAGACTGCTGCAGCATCAGGTTGCAGCCCTGAAAGTGGGGAGAGGCTGCTGGAGGTCTCTAGACTGACTCCCACCTGATGCAGTATTTGGGCCCTGTAAAATGCCCCTTAGAAGTAAGCTGAGTACAGCCCATACCCTCAGGATACAACACTGACAACACCAGGGCCAACAGAAGAGCAAATGGTCTTGGAGAGAGGCAGGAATTTACCTATCATGTAGCATTTCTGTGGCAGGACAATTCCTCTTTTGCAATCTAACAAGATTTTGACAGGGCTTTGGTCAGCCCAATTAAAAGAAAGAGACAGAGGAGAAATAGCCAGAGGGATGCAGGTCTAGGTGGAAAAGAGCAGACCCAGAACATGATGAACAGGTGAAAAAATGCAGAAAGTTAGCCATTAAGAAAAAAGTGATGCTGGACAAGAAAAATATATGGAATATATGGAAAATACCAACACTATGCCTCACCCTCTACTAGCCACTGAGGAACACTAGCTTGGACAGCTTCTAAGAGAGGACTTGGAACTACATATCAGCCCTATTCTCCAGGCAATGCAGATGTGGGAGGGTATTCCTGGGAGAGCACTGCTGATCAGCAGCCCTCCCAGTACTCATTTTTTTTTCTAGAGGGGAATGGATAGGCACTTCCTTGCCCAGGTGCTGTTGAGCTGGTGGGTTGCAAGACTAGTGAGCACACTCCCTTCCTCACCACCCTTGATGCTCAGAGTAACTGGCCTTTTTGCAGCTCTTTGTTGTGAGAGTTTTGTTCTGTTGTTCCACTGCTAATGCAGCCTTCCTCTCATCTTCAAATTACGACTCAAAAATCCTCCAGAATAGATTAAACATCCCTTGACTGAGAGCAGTGTTTTTGCTTTCCATGAACATTCCTCATTACCCAAAATCTGGCAGGGAGTTTGCAGAGTGTCTTTGGTCTCCTTGGCTTGAGTCCACAGGTTTTATTTGCAAAATATCTGTGGATACTTCTGGTTAGCTTTGCAAAGCTTGAGTGGATGCAAATGAGTCAGAAGCTATTCAGCCTGCTGAGGAACCCTGTGGGTCACAAATGAAATAGGCATAGTGGGACATTAGAAGTGCCTAGGCCAGACACAATTAAATATTAAGTGATTTGCATTGAAAAATTTAGATTTCAGTGAAGTATTATTTTGCAACACCAGATTCTAGTGAAACATATGAAGTACTCATCCCAAGTCTAACATCTAAAAGATGAATGGATAGCCAAAAATCAATAATAAAACACTGTTTGATTTGGTCAGGTTGTACTGTGTACATGTTAAACCATGACCTTCTAATTCCCAAGAGAAGGGTAGTTTGTTTGGCTTACACCCCCCCCCCAGGATATAATAAATTGTTATGTTTTATATATCCTCAGCAGGTTTTCCTGCTCGAGCATAACAACCAATTCCAGTTGCATCTACTCAAACTTTTGTGAGAAAGCAGCACTCCACGTGATGAGGCTTTTCAAATATTCAAAGGTACCCATGAGATCTACCACACAGTTCTTCTCACCTTTGTCTGAAGCCCATTTTTTGTGTCTCTGTAGGCACAGACACCTTTGCTGGTCACATGCAACATGTCCATAATACAAGACTCATCTTTCCTCATCAGCAAATCAACTTTATCACCTGTTCTGTGGAGATCCTTTCTGTTTGCAGTCACCAAAGATCTTGAAGGAAAAGTGCAATGTCAACAGGCCCAGAGGAGTTTTAAAAGGTGCCAGCTGATGTCCAAGCAGCTGCAGGACAGCCAGACCTGTGTGTTCACAAGCAAAACCGGAACAAGAGAAGAGCTTAGCATCCACCACACTCTCATGGATATTTTCAGAATCCACAGAGGTGTTGAGGCCTTTCCCATAGACATTTCTGATTCTGCACCTTCAGAACTCAATCATTCGACTCCTCTAGGAGTCGAATGACAACACAAATGACAACAGTGCCCAAAAGCACTGAAAACGCCTCGGTAAGAAGCACTCAATTCCTCCACTCTTTGAAGGAGCAAACCATTAAAGAGAGGCTGTGGAAATGTGAGTGGGCTGCTCCCGCAAGGAACCAGAAACCGTAGCCATCTGAAGGCTGCCCTTTACAAACTGGAAGTTGTCATTGTGTCTCTCAGTCAGCTGAGGGCTGCTTCCCCTGAAGTGTGAACACCCATTTCAATTAATTTTCCAGCTTGTGCAGCAGATGAAAACCCTAAATCAAGGCAAATGACTAACCATTCATACCGGACATCTTTGCAACTTGATGAACCATAGCAAGAACTGGAGTGACTGCAGAACATATACAGTATGAAAAAATTAGATTTTGTGACGGGATTTATTATTCAATTTAGGTTGATAATTATTTATTAGACATGCAGTCATTTAGTCACTTGCCCTCAAGGAGCTGGGATAACATAAAACCACTTATAACTCACATTTACCTTCAGCTTAATTCCACATGCTCTAACATCAGTGTTGTTCATTCTGCTGTACGAGCACCTTTCGCTGTCCTTAACAGACAAGTTTTTTCTCTGCTGCTAGGGGAGAGGGCAGTCCCAGCACACGCAGGACATTTCAGCTTTTTGTACTTCCAAATACTTTCAGCTCATTCTGTAAAAAGAGCAAAAGCAGGGGAAAAGGTCTGAATCAATACAAAATTAGGTTCCATATTGCAATGTTTGAAACAGTCCCAGCTTAAAAGTCAGGATCAAACAATAAGCTTTATGTCTGTTTTAAGTCAACAGCAGTAGTGAAGTCACTTACATTTTACATTCACTAAGCTTTTACTGAACTGACTTCAAATTACACCTGGAAGTAACATCTGTTCTAGATCATCAGCCCCGGCAACTGGACACACAGTGCCTGGCTACACAATTTGAGACTTTGAGCTGAATTCCACTGTCAGTTTAGGGATTGACCCTTATGAGCAGCAGTCTGAAATCCAACAACTGCAGCAAAAGGATAAAGCACCTGGTGGAAGCAATACTCACCACCCTATCCATAGCGATGACAAAGCAGCACGTAATTCAGAAAAAAAAAAAAAAAAAAAAAAAAAAAAAAGGCATTGCAAAGCTATGCTTGCACCATCAGTGAAGAGGAAGGTGAGGAGACATCAGATAGCAGCTGACAGCTGAATGAAGGGCAGCTGGAGCAATGATGAGCAATGTTCTTGGGAGACGAAGCATCAGAGCGCATCCAGAGAAATTTCTTCCCCAGAAACTCCCCCGGGTGACCAGGGAAGCTGAGAGGAAAATCCCCAGTTGTGGTAAAGCTGCAGCTGCCCTGACCTAGCGTTTGCGATGTGGTTAGATTGCAGATCGCCAGCAGTCCTTCCCACCAACACTTCTGCAAATCTATAATGTGTGATAACACCTTGCCTTAGCACCCTGCACGCTTGCCAGCAGGCAGCAGTTTTATCACATCCTGGATCACAGGGTAGATTTCTAGGTGTACGATGCAGCCTGAACAACATCCGGTAACCAGAGATGGCAAACTGAAGATAAGTTACCTTACTCAAAATAACATTATGGAAAAGCACAGTTCAAAGAATAGAGCGGGCTGTTGGGATTTGGGAGCAAACCTCAAAATTATTTTAAACAATGAGATTGTTGGTTTCCTATTCCCAATTATTATTATTTTTTTTTTTTTTTAGAAAATCCTTTAAGAAAGACAAAGTTCACCCTTAAGTATTTTTAAAAGCTTTATAAATGGATTATCTGAGCACAGCAGGCATCGCACTTTTGATAAGTGTGAGATGATATAAGCCTCAGGGAACTTTTGAAGACAGTTCATTCAATAATTCATTCACTTCCCTCTAATACTGCATTGAAGAAAAGTTAAACACTGATTCTGTTTTAATAAGTGAATGAAGGCTCCGAATGCAGATTCCTCACAGGGTGAATTCCATTTACCATCTTCCTCAAAGTAATCCTCTACAAGGCAGCGCCAGGAAAAAGGCTCAGGAGCAAAGTACTGTGCTTTTACCAACAGATAACTTTATCACCTAGCACTAGTCCTTTCTGAAATACAGGCACTGAGTTTGAAGTGCAGGTACTACAGGTGGTGACTCGTTTTCATATTCTGAAATGGCCTCTAAAGCTCCCTTCTAGGCCAGATAATTGGGTAGAGGTGGTTTTCTGCATGGGAGGGGTGAAAGCCTTTCACAGAACTTGCATCGAGATTTTGGTAATTTTTGAGAATTTCTTGAGTAATTCCCAGGCAACGTTCAAGGCACTGCATCATCCCCTTACAGTTAAGTTTGCAAGACCCAGTGGAACCCCTTGAACAAGGCAGCAGGGGGAGGGCAGGCAGAAAAGCATCCCAGGTCCCTGCTCTGGGAGACAGTGTAGTACACATGTAAGAGATGCAAAAATGCACAAATCACTTGAAAACTAAGAGAAGTCAAGAGTGATGTTTCATAGGTAAAGTATTTCCAGAAGAGCCCCCAAAGAAGAGCACCAAGAAAACTCCACAATACAGGCCTGTTTTGAGCCATTTGAAATGGCAGGGGGAAATAAATGAACCAGTCCAGAATATTCGACAAATTGAAAGTCCTTTTTCCTTCTCTGAGGGGCAGCTCTAGTTTTCAAGCCAATAGGGGGAAGTGGTCATCTTCACATGACTTAGAACCTTGAATTTATTTAAGATTAACTCCTTTGAAAAAGTTGTGGTTTGGTTATTTAATGACACTTGATCAACACTGGAAAGCAAGCAGAGAGGCCGCACAGAAGAAGAGGTGGCTGATTTTCTGACGAAACAGAAAGCGTGAAGGGCTTTGAGGAAGCAGCAGGAAGATGTCCTGTGATGCTCGGAAGTTGCTGTCTGCTCATCCTGTGCCTGTTTTTGAGGGCTTAGGCATGGTTCTGCTTTTGTTCCCACTGCACAGGCATCTGAGCCCTTGCCCACACTTCAATATATTAACAAGGAACTTCTGGCATTCAACATATACACCCTGCCTTAAAATTATCTTACACATCTTAGTTGCCAGTCTGGTATAAGTAGCCTGGAAATCTACCCAGCCAGGCTGCACCCTTATGCCTCTGTCCTCAATCTCTACACACTCTCCTGGGACATGGCTGGACTCTTACCACTTGCTGTGTAGCCCTGTGGACTGTGGATGTCCCAACACTGACTTTAGTGAACACTCACTGCTTTTAATCCTTAGAGCACATCCTCTGTCCTTTGGTCCTGTGAGATTTTCAACAGTTTGTTGTATTTGGACACCATTATGTTTCCCGCATCAAGACTGGGAAGTAATTTAGGCAAGTAAGGGTGTTGGTTAGTTCCTATACCTGTTGATGTAAATATGTTAAAGCTCCTGAAGAAGTCACTGTCACCAAAAAGTACTTTGGCTCAGCCTTTCCGTGCTCCACACAGAGCAGCATGCTGTGTGGCACACATCTGCTGAAGTCTGCTCTCAGGCATTTCACATTCCCCCGGCACAACCTCCAACAGATATTAAGACTTATTAAGAAATATTTGTGGATATTTATAAAGACTTTTGATGTCCAACTCAAATTTTATATAAGTGGATGTTTATATGTTCATTTCTTTTCCTATGTAGGAAAGCCCAGAATTAATTCTCTCTTGGGACCAATTTTGATTTAGCTTCGACAACTCCATTATCGAATGTAACTCTGCTGACATACAGTCGAATAACACTTGCTATTACAGCTGCAATATATCTTGCTTGTGAGATCTGCAGATCCCTTGGAAGCAGGAGTGCTGCAGTTTTGATTCTGATCGGGGGGATTCGGCACAGTCTTTCACCAGCAGGGCTCTATATCCCCTTTCAGTAAAGAAGTAGGATTATGAGCATCATACCCAAGCTTATGATTTCCTCAGCCTAGAGCTAAGGTGAGCCTGGCTGGGACAGCCCCTGACCTTCTTCATTCCTGCCACATCCAAGCCATAACAATTAAAAAAAAATCTAGCTTGAGAACATATTCAGGAAAATTTACAGAATCACTGAGTAACACAGGAGTCCCTAGTCCAACTTCATGCTTGAAGCAGGGCAGCTTCAGAGCTTGGGCAAGGGCATGGGCAACCTGCTCTGTCAAGTTTTGAAAATATCCAGTGATAAGTATTTCCCTCTTCATACTTTTTCCCTTTGTTTTGCCTGAATACAGCAATTTTTCAAGTGGTTCCTCACTAATACAGTGCAAACCACCAGAACAGGCAGTTGGAGGGTTCTTGCAATCCACAGCCATCCTACTGACCCTGTTAAAAGTGCTGATTCATTTGTCACTAGTCACATACTTCCAAAGACAGCTCTCATTTCTCAATTTGTAAGACTGTTTAAGATCATCAAAATTGATGTTAAGAAAAAAAAAAAAAGTAATATCCAACTTTCAGCGAAGTAATGGCAATATTCCAATACAATTCAATATGTGTCAGGCAAGTTTCCAACCCCAGAAAGCCAACATGGGCTAAAGAAATTCCTTAATAAATATTTCTATGCCACAGATTTTTTACAGTGTGCTAAGGAGAGCTCCAAGAAGTCTTAATGTCAGGCCACAGCACATCACCCTGGTGAGAAGTCGCCATTTTCTTATTTGCAGTGCCTGCCCAGTCTAACACCTGAACGCAGAGGGGTGATCCAAGGACAACAGATTCCAGTACAACTTGTTTTGCTGAATTTGGCATATCATCAATGAAAAGCACCATCATTAAAATAAAGCAAATGGTGAGAGCTGTACCAACAACAGCAAGGAATCTGAGAATTAACGCCACATTCTCCCAAGTCAGTCTCCAGTGCCAAACCCCAAATACACTATCCTACTGAGACTTTTCCTTTTATCCCACAGGGAGGAGATAAATATTTCTGGCCTGAATAAAAAATAAAGTGGCTTTAGCATGAGACAATACGGTTTTGTCTCTTCATTAGTCCCTGTGCAGAAATTTCAGCCACATTCGAGATGTTCAGTGAAGAGCTGCAATAACAAAAAAAAAAAGAAAACATGGACACTATGAGTGATGAACTGTGATGAATGCTCCTGTCCTAGAAACCTGGAAGCATCAGGAAAGACAGCCTGTGTGAAGTGGTTCCCACCCTCAAGATAATTGCTAGCTAGAAGTACCATCACCAGAAGACAGTGGGTAATAATGAGCTCTTTCTTCCAGCAGGTTAAAGGTCCTTCTTCCAAAAGAGAACTAGAAACTGACGCTTTTTTCTTTGTGATTTTTTTTTTTCCTGGCTGTTATTGTGAGTACAGTCAGAGCACTGGACAAGTCTACAGTGCTTGGCACCTTCAGAACAACCCAGTGTGTCTTGCTGGAGTCAGACAGACCTGTTGGGAGCCCAGCATTAGGTAACGGTAAATTTTAGTGGTTCAGGTTGTGACATGTTTGCTGTCACGCTCAGACTCTGACACTTGAGTTTCTTGATGTTTTATAATAAAATACTCCTATTTCCTGAATATGCCTCCATCCCACCTCTGTTTCATGCTAGTTCCTTTCCTGGAGCACTCCTACTCCAAACATGTCCAGACGCACTGAGAAGACTGAAATCACGAGATCTTTCCATGATTTGGATAAAGGTATGATAATACGTACTAGCAAGAAAAATCTAGTAAGGTTACTAAAGGGCATAGATCTGGGAAATACTGCAGCTAGCTCGCTAAAGATGTCTGCTTGTTGTTCAGAGACAGCAGCATGACAAAGCATCAGGTTAAATATAGTATTTGAGAGAGAAAAATCTCACAGTGACAAGAGTAAGAAATCCATGCCAGCAAAACGCATTAGTTAAGCTGCACGTGTGCATTGCCAGGGACAGGACACAGCATCTTCCGCCTCTCACCAAGCTCTTCAGCAGTCAGTGCAAGAAAAAACCTCCCTCGCTGAGGCGAGAGCATGGTTTCTGTCTTCCCTTGGCAAGCCAAGGCAGCTCCTCGCCTGCCAAGCTCTGAGCCTCCCTCCAGCAGAGGGGAGTGCAGCCTGTTCAGCAGGAGCCACCAGGAGCTCCAGGAGAAGGGGAGAGCTCGACATTTGCACTTGGGATGATGCTTTCCTCTTGCAAAAGTATTCTATCTCATCTAACCCAGCGCTAGAGGGAAAGCAGGCTGAGGTTAGCAGGCTTTCAGGGATGGTGAAGCTTGGAAAGAAGCTGGTACTAGATGAGGAATTTGCTACAGGTCAGTTTTTCCAGCTCACAACGATTTGCGAAGAGCTGGTCGTGAATTGCAATCCTGAACTGGTTGTTTATAGAGCCAAATTAACATGTTTGCAAGCTCTTGTACTAGATGCAATGCATGGTTCAGCCCAACTCTGCCCATCTTGCTTTTCTGCAGAACACCTGATCTCTACACTTCTGCTCACATGAAATTTTGTGAGCATTTTTTTATA
Organism: Oxyura jamaicensis; assembly: GCF_011077185.1. Lineage (NCBI taxonomy): Eukaryota > Metazoa > Chordata > Aves > Anseriformes > Anatidae > Oxyura > Oxyura jamaicensis. The sequence goes on from NC_048895.1 coordinate 13,944,799, forward strand.
CGTTCCCGTAATAGACTCACATTTTCCTCTTGCTACTGCTGAAAGTGTTCCAGAAAATTTTTACTTCCCTCTAAAAAGATATTAGACAGCAACATACATACTTTAACTCACAGCCTTTTGGTGTGAGCAGGTAAGCACATCTGTCACAGCACAGCCTTCTCAGAGAGCAATAATCCATGTCAGCATGGCTGAGGTCACCGCTAAAAGTTTTGCGGAACAAAAAACAGACAAAAACGAGAGCGCCAAGTGCAAACACACACACTCGCACAATCTTCCTTGGCATTCTCATTCTCAAAATGCATTTGAGATTTAGTATTGAGCTGTATCGTCTTGTTAATGCTCTTTCAAGATCGCATTTATCCATATCAATCACCATAATTGCCACACTGTAAAGAAATCCTGTTAGAGTTATAGCTGCCTAGATTTCACAGCTCAGTGATGGAAAACCTTTAACAAAGTGTACGAGTAGCCCAAAATTCAAATGTGTCTAGAAGAAATTGCCTTTGCTCTTGGGTTCATTTGGTTAACTCCAAATGGGACCTGAAGAACCCTTTTCCTCCATACCCGTGGGGCTGGTCTCTCCTTTAAGTTTCTCCTTCACCACCCAGCACCACATTTCTGCCCTGCCTTGTCTGTTTTCCTGGCATGGGCTCAGCTCTCCACCTCACAAGGCTCCACGTACACTTCCTGATTAAGTAAACCAGGTTGTTCCCAAGGGAGTGCAGTGTCAGCAGATTTGGACACCAGCTGCAGTAACCTCAGTTTCGCTTTGCTCCAGAGGAGCTGGCAGCAGATCCAGTGCATAAACATGTTTGCCAGACTCGTTCACTGGTGAGGGTAAGAGGAATTGACAGCTCTCACAAGAAATATACGTCAGGAAAGCAAGGATGCTATTAATATGGAAAAGGTAGTAAAAGTAATAAGCCATATGGAACAGCTACCAGACAGAAATCAGGGTCCATCAGCAGAAAAACAGAAGCAGCACAATTTGTTCCTCTGTCTCCAGATGCAGGCCTTGATACTAAAGTATTGTACCATGAAGAGAAGAGTTATTTAGCTATTCCAAAGGTGTTTAACCTTTCTTAAATTTACAGCACATTCTAAGTTATATTTCTCACACAGCTTACGGAAAGAGATGCTATGACTCCTGGAGTCTCTCCCAGCTCAAAGTAAAACTACAAAAGTCCCCAGGAATGCATATGTAAGCCTGCCCATCACAAAGTTGCTTGTTTATGTGTTCGTTAGATGGGTTTTATTGTGTTTATTTGTTTACTTTAATGAAATGTTTCCTTTGTCCACAGGATGTCTGTCTTGTTCAGACCTGACAGATGAAGGTCTCTCCTCTAGTTTAAAATTCAGCATTCCGCACTCTCTGCAATATTGTAATGCTGCTTAGCACAAAGCTTACTGTGCAGGCAGATGTGCTCACTTCCCCCAGCCTTACAGTAAGGTAGCCTAGAAAAACCAAGGCCAAATCCCTTAAACCAGCAGCAGTCAGGGACCACCATCCACCAGGAAGCTCTAGAGAATCCTATTTCAGCCACTGCTCATCCAAGGGATTAGAAGAGCAATTGTTTTCCTCAAAGGTACATGAGTCCCCATCTTTTTGAAAGCCCTGCCCCAAAATTTGGCTTCTCATGGGAACCAGCCATGAGACCCTTGCTGAAGTTCTTCCTCAAGCTTGCTTTTGAAGCAGCTGCTGCTGGACACTGACAAGAGGCACATCACAATACAGCAACTCCTACGTGGTTCATTTGTGAGCCTGGCAGCAGGTTCCATCCTTCTTCCAATTTCCTCTCTAAGCAGAGAAATAACTCATCTGCTCTGCGTACACGCTCCTGGCTCATCTGCCACCCACCACACAGAGCAGGGACAATTTGGAGGACATCTGCTCTGAACACATTTGCCTGATGCTGAATGATGAAGCCTAGGTTATACCAACAAAGACAGACTTTTTGAAACTTCCCAGGTTGAAGGCTAGCAAACATACAAGAGGCAAAATTGTCCGTATCAAGCAAAGGGATAAGATAAAACAGCCGAGTGCTTTTTCCCCTTTGCACCACATTGGCAGTGAGCAAAACACGCACCGGGTTTGCTTTGCAAGTGAAGCACTTCACAAAGCAGATCAAAGCACTTCCCAAATCTCAGCAATAGTATGGATCATTTCCGAGTAACACATCCCATGGAGCGAACTACTCCTTGCAGGGTTGCACCAGCCAAAACAGGATTAGCAAGCGGTAGAAATAAACAGACATTTTCACACTTCTGAAAGCAATCACTGCTAGAATAACTCACGACGTGCAAAGTGCCTTCACTCTGGAAGATACCTAATCTCAGGAAAAAAAAAATGCACGCAATGGGATCCCACGCCACTGAAATGCCCTCGCTTTTGAGGACAACCACTGAAACTGTTAAATCGCATTTTGCATTCTTGTTTCAACTCATTCAGGGGTACATGGAAAAAGTTGACTGCAAGAGACCTTGTACCTGGGCTCTTGAGATTGTGTAGAACAAAATAGACTTTGTCTCAAATAATGCTGCAAATATCTCAGTGCCATCTGTCCTTGTAAGCTATTACCATCAGCACCCTTTGTAGGAATTACAACAGAGAATCCAACAAAAAAAGGTGGGTCCCAACATGCCTATTTCTGTGAATTCACATAATGACACAGCCCTCCTCTGAACAGCTTGAAACACAATAGCAGGAAGGAAAATGCAGAGAGAGAAAAGCTATTTTTTAAAGAGGTATACAGACCAGAGAGATTCATTATAAATCCGCCTGCGTTGTGTGATCACATGCTGCCAGTGACAAATTAGAGGGGAGATACCAGACTAGCACCTCTGTCTCACTATATTTACCTGGCATCTTAGCCACAATAGTTATTATCATGTTAAATAGCCTCTGACAGTTCATCTCTGGATGAGGCTCCTAATTTGATTGATTGAAGCATCTTCTGTCAAGGAGCTTCACAGCTTCATTATGCAATGTAGGGGAAAGGATCCTTCCTTCCGTCTATTTTAATGCATGTTTTTTTTTCTTCAAGTATTTGAACATTTTTCTGTTATTTACTTATTCCCTGTTCCTATTTGTGAACAGAGAGGACTTGATCACAGCCCTTTCAGTTGTTTTCTTCCCAATTGAATAACAATTAATAATTCTTTTTAATTCTTAATAATTCCTATTCTTATTAATTGAAATTCTTCTTGAAAGAGTATTTGCCCAGACTTTGGCTCCCAGATCTCCTCTTCCCATCCCTTCATTGCTCCCATGATATTCTCCAAGACAGAGTGCACAAAGGTTCGTGCCATGTCTAGGTCTGAGGCACAGGTGGGATTTGTACAGCAGTATAATGGTGTCCTTTGGTTTCCTCTGTATATCTTTCCTAATAATTACATCCCATTTGCCTTTTTTGACCATGCTGAGCTGTGAATTGATGTTTTCAGACCTATACACAGTACCTCAAATCCTTGGATCCTTTTTGTGAGTGGTGCCTGACAATTTAGAGACCAACAATACATAAGCACACTTAAGATTCGTCCCCCGGCCCCCCCCCCCCCAAGACATTTTGCTGTTAAAGTAAATTTTATCTGCAAGTCCTTTCTGCAGCTCTCAAGTCTGGGCTATCCTGCAAAGATCTGTGTCAGCAACTAATCTGGCTCTCTTCTTGATCATTTTAAAGACATGCAGGAGATTCCACAAGCAACCCCTCCCCACGGAGAAAATCAGTGCTTATTCCTCCTCTACCTTTTAAAACATTTATTAATATGCAAAGGACTCCCCTTCTAGCTTCATCACAACTCTATTTCGCATCCTCATGCCCCCACTAATTCTGTTCAATATTATGATTTCTGCTAATGTGCCTGGGAGTCCCCTGCAAAACCCAGTGTTACCACCAAGCTTGGAGAACATCTCTGAGCCAAACTGAAGACTCTGGAGTCTTCAGAGGTTTATTCACCAACCCAGTGCAACTCCATCTAGTTTTCCTCCTTTACCAGAGAACAGCAGTGTAGTTTTAACAACCTGCCATCATGGAGCTCTTTCAGAACACTGCTCAAATTACTGGTGTCTTTATTCTAATTTCCTTCTTAGATAGGACATGGAAATCTGATTAGTTTCATCAACAAAAGCTTCTGTCTCTTAGCATCTGCCCTTCCCCACCTCCAGAGATAAGGGAAAATTTTAAAACATCTCAGGAAGTCAAAGTTCTTAATCAAGGGGGAAAAAATATACGGTAAAAGTTAGCAAGGGAAGAGCAAATGAAGTGGCTGTACTGGAGAACATATGTTCCTTCTGAAGAGACACTCAGGCTGATGCCAACAGCACACCGGCTGCTCCCATGCTTGTCACAGCACATTTTGACTCGGTTCCAGGCAGATAGGAAGCTTTAGCAGGATCACACTGCAGATTAGCTCTGCAAACGGAGTTGAAATTATTAAGAATCTGTCACTGCTTCCAGATAAACTTGAAGCACAGATGTAAAATCGCTTGGATGTTTTTAAACCAGAATCCTTACGCTTCTGGTAACCTTAAGAGCTCAGACCACTATGAATAACTCCACGGCCTTGAAAAGGCAAGGTTAATCCAGAAGGCCTCTCCAGACTTTAAGCTAAGGCTAGGGTTTAGCTAAAAGCATAATACCATTGCAAGAAGTGTATCTTTTTATGCAGATATTTTTAATTGCTAAGTCTGAAGATATCACATCTTGTCTGAACTGGCAAGCATAATGCTGTAAGAAAAAAAAAAAAAAAAAAAAAAAAAAAAAAAAAAAAAAAA